>NW_020173198.1:14125253-14128748 GCF_003031525.2 Neophocaena asiaeorientalis asiaeorientalis | reverse complement strand
TCTCACTGCTGTGGCCTCTCCCGTTGCAGAGCACAGGCTCCGGACGCACAGGCTCAGCGGCCATGGCTCACGGGCCACTCCGCGGCATGTGGGATCTTCCCGGACCGGGGCACGAACGCGTGTCCCCTGCATTGGCAGGCACACTCTCAACCACTGCGCCACCAGGGAAGCCCCTCTTTTCACTCTCTTGACAGTGCCTTTTGCATGGCCGACATTTTAAATTTTCATCAATTGCAGCTTATCAATTTATTCTTTCATGGATTATGCTTTTGGTGTCATATTTAAAAAGTCATCATTAAATCCCAGGTTATCTAGATTTTCTGCTGTGTTATCTTCTAGGAGGTTTGTTGTTCTTTGTTTGTTTTTTTCTTTTAAAATATTTATTTACTTACTTATTTGGCTGTGTCAGGTCTTAGTTGAGGCACGAGGAATCTTCATTGCAGAGTGCAGGATCTTTGTTGCAGTATGAGTGATCTAGTTCCCTGACCAGGGATCGAACCCTGGCCCCCTGCACTGGGAGAGTGGAATCTTAGATACTGGACCACCAGGGAAGTCCCTTAGGAGTTTTATAATTGTGTTTTACATTTAGGTCTGCAATCCATTTTTTAATTATTTTTTGGCCATGCTGCGTGGCTTGCAGGATCTCAATTCCCTGACCAGGGATTGAGCCCTCATCCTCAGCAGTGAAAGCACAGAGTCCTAACCACTGGACTGCCAGGGAAGTCCCTGCAATCCATTTTGAGTTAATTTTTGTGAAGGGTGTAAGTCCTGTGTCTAGACTTTTTTTTTTCTCGCATGTGGATGTCCAGTTGTTTCAGCACCATTTGTTGAAAAGGCTATCTTGGCTCCATTGTGCTGCTTTTGTACCTTTGTCAAAGATCAGCTGAGTATATTTATGTAGGTCTATATCTGGGCTGTCTATTCTGTTCCATTGAGCTATTTGTCTATATTTTCACCAATACAACACTCTTAAATTCTGTAGCTTTATAGTAAGTCTTGAAGTCAGGTTGTGTCAGCCCTCCAGCTTTGCTTTTCTCCTCCAATATTGTATTGGCTATTCTAGGTCTTTTGCCTCTCCTCAAACTTTAGAATCAGTTTGTTGATATTGACAAAATAACTTCCTGGGATATTTATTGAGATTGCATTGAAACTATAGATCAAATTGGGAAGAACTGACATCTTGACAATAATGGGTCATCCTATCTATGAACAAGGAATCTCTCTCCATTTATTTAGTTCTATGATTTCTTTCAGAGTTTTGTAATTTTCCTCATGTATATCTTTTACATATTTTGTTGGATTTATACCTAGGTATTTCATTTTTGGAGTGCTAATGTAAACGGTATTGTTTTTAATTTCAAGTTCCACAGGTTCATTGCTAGTAGATAGGAAAGCAATTGGCTATTGTAAATTAATCTTGCATTCTGCAACCTTGCTATAATAGCTTAATAATTTCAGGATTTTTTTGGTTGATACTTTCAGATTTTCTATGTAGTTGATCATATCATCTGCAAAGAAAGGCAGTTTTATTTCTTCCTTCCCAGTCTATATACTTTATATATCCTTTCCCTATATTTTTGCATTAGCTAGGACTGCCAGTATTATGCTGAAAAGGAGTAGTGAAGAGATGTTCTTGTCTTGCACCTGATCTCAGGGGAAAGCTTCTAGTTTCTCACCATCAAGTATGACATAAACTGTAGATTATCTTTATCAGTTTGAGGAAGTTCCCCTCTATTCCTCAGGGTTTACTGAGAGTTTTTGTCATGAATGCATGTAAGGTTTTTGTCAAATGCTTTTTCTGCATCTATTGATATGATCTTGTGATTTTTCTTCTTTAGCCAGTTGATGTAATAAATTATATTAATTTTCAAACGTTGAACCAATCTTGCATAGTTGAGATAAACCCGCTTGGTCATGGTGCACAATTCTTTTTGTACATTATTGGATTTGATTCGCTAATATTTTGTTAAGGTTTTTTGCATCTATATTGATAAAAGATATTGGTCTGTAATTTTCATTTCTTGTAGTGTCTTTGTCTGGTTTTCATAGTAGGGTAATTCTGGCCTCCTAGAATTAGTTAGGGGATTATTCCCTCTGCGTCTATCTTCTGAAGGAGAGTGTAGAAAATTGGTATAATGTATTCTTTAAATGTTTGGTAGAATTCATCAGTGAACCCACTGGGCCTAGTAATTTCTGTGTTGGAAGGTTATTAATTATTGATTCAATTTCTTTAACAGATATAGGTCTGTTCAGATTGTCTATTCCTTCGTGGGTGAGTTTTGGCAGACTGTGTCTTTCAAGGAACTGGTCCATTTCATCTAGGTTATGGGCATAGAGTTGTTTATATTCCTTTACTATCCTTTTAAAGTCCATGGGATCTATAGAGATGTCTCATCCCTCATTTCTGCTGTTAGCAATTTGTGTCCTTTCTCTTTCTTTCTTAGTTAGCCTGGCTACAGGCTTGTCAATTTTACTTATCTTTTCGAAGAACTAGCTTTGGGTTTTGTTGATTCTCTCTGGTTTCCTGTTCCAACTTCATTGGTTTCTGCTCGAGTTTTTATCATTTCTTTTCTTCTGCTTTCTTTGATTTGCTCTTCTTTCTCTAGTTTCCTCAGGAAGAAGCCTATTGATTCTAGATATTTCTTCTTTTCTGATATATGCATTCAGTGCTATAAATTCCCCTGTAAGCACTGCCTTTATTGAACCCAACACATTTTGATAAGCTGCATTTTCATTTAGTTCAAAATACTTAAAATTTTCTCGAGATTTCTTTTTTGACTCATGTTATTTAGAAGTGTGTTTTAATCTCCAAGTATTTAAGGATTTTTCTAGCTGTCTTTCTGATATTGATTTAGAGTTTAATTCCATTGTGATCTGAAAGCAGACACTGTATGACTTCTATTTTTTGCCATATCTTTTGTCTTTGAAATAAAGTCTGCTCCATGTTGGCTGTTAGTGAGACTGGAAACGCCAGGGTTTGAGGGGAGTGCTAGCTCATCTCTTTACTTTTTCAATTAGCTGTGTGATCTTAGAAAAGTCACTTGATATCTCTGGACTCATTTATTCATTGGCAAAATGAAGGGGTTGTAAATTACTGCTTAAGTGTCTTCTGCCTCCATATTATGTTCAAGTGGAAAAGAGAGAGGCCAGAAAGGAATCAAGTACACATGGGAATTATCACATGATGAAAATAGCATCACACATAGCTAGAGAGACAGATTATTTAATAAATGGACAAAGTATATGAGCATCCTGTTCACAGAAAACTGCATAAATAGATTTTCATCAAACTAAAAGAGGCTCAACCTCAGGCATAAAAGAAATACAAAATAAAGCTACCAAGTGAGTTTCTTCAAAAGTCTAACATACACCTGCCATTTGACCCAGCCACTCCATTCTGAGATATTTAACCAAGAGTAAAGAAAGCACATGTCGGGCTTCCCTGGTGGCGCAGTGGTTGAGAGTCCGCCTGCCGATGCAGGGGACGCGGGTTCG
>NW_020173198.1:14104934-14125173 GCF_003031525.2 Neophocaena asiaeorientalis asiaeorientalis | reverse complement strand
CCCCAAAAAAAAAAAAAAAAAAAAAAAAAAGAAAGCACATGTCCACGCAAAGACTTGGACACAAATATTCATAACAGCTTTGTTTGTAAAGCTCAAAACTGGTAAAAAAAAAAAAAAAAAAAAAAAACTGGAAACAACCCGAATGTCCATCAACAGGTGAATGGATAAACGTATTCAGTACATCCATACAATGAAACACTATTCAGCCATAAAGAGAAACAAACTTTTTTTTTTGGCCATGCGACATGTGGGATCTTAGCTCCCTGACCAGGGATCAAACCCACGCCTCCTGCAGAGGAAGCATGGTGTCCCAATCACTGGACTGCCAGAGAAGTCCTGAGAAACAAACTATTGGTACATAAAATAACATAGATGAACCTCAAAATAATTATTCTGAGGGACTTCCCTGGTGGTGCAGTGGTTAAGAATCTGCCTGCCAACGCAGGGGACATGCATTTGTTCCTTAACTAGAGAAAGCCAGCACACAGCTGCGAAGACCCAACACAGCCAAAAATAAATAAATAAATAAATTTATTTTAAAGAAAAAAATTATTATTCTGAAAGAAGCCGGGGCAGGGGCAGGGAGTACATGCTGTATGTCTCCATTTATATAAAATTCTTGTCTTTTGAAGTTTTTTTTTTTTTAAATATTTATTTGGCTGTGACGGGTCTTAGCTGTGGCATGTGGGATCTAGTTCCCTGACCAGGGACTGAACCCAGGTCCCCCTGCATTGAGAGCGTGGAGTCTTAGCCATTGGACCACCGGGGAATGGGGGTCCCTATATAAAATTCTAGAAACTGAAAATTTGGAAAGCAGATCACTAGTTGCATGGAATGGGGAATTTACATAACAAAGAATGCGGAAACTTTTGCAGGTCACAAGTATTTTCCCTACCTTGATTGTGATCATGGTTTTACCAGTATAAACCTGTCAAAATGTATCACACTGTATTCTTTAAATATGTGTGGTTTGCCGTATGTCAATTATACCTCAATAAACTCTTTAAAATCTACCATGTGATATCCTGTTCATCCACCAGCTAAAGATAAAGCACTGTGACAAATGGTCTTCTGGCTGCACTGTGGGGAAACAAGCATCCCATGCACTACATCAGGGCAGAAATCAGCGCAAACTTTGAGGAGGAAATTTAGCAGCTGCTAAAATTTAAGTGCACTTACTTTGGACCCACTTTTAGAAAACTTTTTTTTTTTTAGTAATTTACCTAGTTTTTTTTACTATTGCTATAACACACATTACCACCACTCGAATGGCTTAAAGCACCCGTTTATGATATCAGAGTCCTGGAGGTCAGAAGTCCAGGTGCAGCAATAGCTCAGCTACTTCAAACCTCACAGGCTGAGATCAAGCTGTCACTTGTCCCTGGTGGATCCTTCCTTCCAGGGAATTTTACACGTTGACAAGCAAACCCTTGTATTTTCTCTCTTCCTTCTGTCTTGTCTTTTAACATATAATGGTGCCCTAAAATATGCAACACTGTGCCTGGTTTTTCTTTAATAAAAGATCACAGATCTGACTTGTTCTTTTCTGCTACTCCACTGTGTGCTTCCATGTGCCATTTATGTAATCCGCCAAGGACTGTGTTCCTTTCTGGAGGCTCTAGGGATTGTCAATGAAAAATTAATCAGTTGATCTAAGAAAGAAATGGACAATTTTCTTCAAGCCAAATTTGAGGATTATAACCCAGGAAGAGCGTCTCAGAAAGCTCTGAAAATTGTTCTGCCTGTTAGAAGTCAAGGCACAGTTATATAATTTTTTTTTTTGGACAGAGGGCTGTACATCAAATGACATATTGACAGATTATAATCCAAATCTAAGCATCATTTGTGGTGGGTCATGTGACCCTTTACAAGATCTCGAAGGAATGTTATCTTTTAAGGAGTTGTCTTGGTGATGCTGGGAGCATGTTGCTTTTTATGGTTGAGCAGGTATTCCTGCTGATGGGGGAGGTTTGGTTGAAACACAATGCAGATACACGACGCACTGCGGGGAGAGAGGAGGCCAAAGGACAGAGAAGAATTTTTATGCTTGAATGTTCTGGTCTTGCCATAAAATATGAATTTTATTTCACTGGATGAATCTGCTTCCAATCTCATTCAGGTTGTTGACAGAACCCGGTTCCTTGTGATTGTGGGACTAAGGTCTCTGTTTCTAGCTGGGAGCCTGGCTTTGCTCCCAGAGGTTGCCCACATTCCTTCTCAGGCCTTTCTCGTGGCCCCTCACATGCTTTGAATATTTCCTTCCATTACATCCTTCTGCTTCCAGCCAGAGAAAGTTCTCTGCTTTTAAGGGCTCATGTGATAGATTGGGAGTATTCGTTTCCTATGGCTGCTGTGATAATAAATTACAAGAAACTTAGTGACTTACAACCACACACATTTATTCTTTTACTGTACTGGAGGTCAGACGTCTGACAAGGATCTCACTGGACTAAAAAAGACAAGGTGTTGGCCGGGCTGATACCTTCTGGAGGCTCTGAGTGGAGAGAAACCACTTCCTTGTCTTTACCAGCTTCTGGAGGCTTCCTACACTCCTTGGCTTATGGCCCTTTCCTCCATCTTAAAGTGCATCACTCCAATCTCTGCTTCAGTTCTGGCACACCTGCTCCTCTGATTCTGACTTCTCCTGCCTCCCTCTTTTAAGGACAACTGTGATGACAGTGGGTCCACCTGGATAATCCAGGAGACTCCCCCATCTCAAGGTTTTCACCTTAATCACATGTGCAAAGTCCCTTTGCTATATAAGGTAACATTCACAAGTTTGGGAGATCAGAATGTGAATGTATTTGGGGGCCATTATTCAGTTTACCACATTGAAACCACCCAGATAATCCAGGAGAATCTCCCTGTGTTAAGGTCTATAAACTTAATCCCATCTGCAAAGTCCTTCTGGCCTTGGGCTATGACATATTCACAGGCTCCAGAGACTCGTGCGTGGATATCTTCAGGGGCCACCTCCCCACCACATTATCCTACAACTGTACTTGCTTGTGGGGAAAACAGGAAACCTGTTACCCGAAAGCTTGGTTCGCCTCTTGGTGGGCATCAGGCCAAGAGACACAACCAAGCCAAAGAGCAGGAGAAGGATTTATTACTTTATCAAGTGAGGAGAACACCAGGGATCTTTCTCAAGGCAGTGTCTCCCGAAGAGCAAAATTGGAGTTTTAAACTGAGGGTACGTGCATATTCATGAAGGGGCTTGAGCAGAGGGAAATTCAGCATAGAATTCCTCGACAAGAGTCCAAGCTTTAGCTGATTGAAATCAGGAGGGTCAACATCATCCCATCCACCACCTGGGTGGGGGCCTTAGTTCCTACAGAAATCAAAGACTGTATCAGAATGTTACCTACATCCCTTGAGGAAGAACTAGGATTCAGTTTTATTGCTGAACTATTGTTTCTTGACTACTTTTGCTTTGTTCCTGCACTTCTTCACTTCCCTTAAGATGACTAATTACTGAGACTTGTTCAAGGGCAAGCCTTGTGGTCAGGCTTAGATCACAAAATGGCTTAGGCCAAAAATGGCTCCTCTTATGTCAAGAAAGCCATACCCGGTTCTTTCTTCGGGGACCCACTGTCCTATCTGCTTACAAATCCACAAGATCTTTCACAGCATTATTGCCTGTGATATCCAAAGACTGGAGACCATCGCCATGTCCTTTGTACAAGGTCAGGTGAATTACACAAAGGACATGTATATCCACACAGTGGAGTTGTATGTACTATAGACAAAAAATGGGCCAGATCCATAATATTTTGTTAAAGCAAAAAAAAAAAGCAGGATTCAGGGTGTTGCATGTTTTCTGCCACCATTGTATGTTAAAAGAGAGAAAATACCCTTGTTAATGTATAGAACTCTCTGGAAGTGAAACAGGAGGGAAGGGGGCAGGGCACAACCTTTGAAAGAATGACAGCCCGAGGACATGACATAAACTGATTAGAACCAAATGGGTCCAAGATGGCGGACAAGTAGACTTCCACTAGACCGTGAGCCTCAGTATACGCTCACTGTAACACATCAGCAAGCGAAATGACACACCCACAGACGCCACGACAGTTCCAAGGCCCACCACAAAGATCAAAAGTGGGCGCTGGCCCAATATCTGGAAATCCCCGCCCCTTCCACTAATACTCCTCCCACATATTAGCCTATAAAATTTCCCACCCCTATAAAAACTGACAACCCCATACCCCGAGGCCCGTCTCACCTTCTGAGATGGCCCACGCTCTGTCTGTGGAGTGTGTTTCTCTCTAAATAAATCCACTTCTTACCTACCACTTTGTCTCTCACTGAATTCTTTCTGCCATAAGACATCAAGAACCTGAGCTTCATTAAGTCCTGAAACCAGGTGAGTGATCTCAGTTTGAAGACCGTGGGTTTTGGCCGGGTTCGAGTCCCAGCATGTGGGTTCAAGTCCCACTGTGAGTTGCACGGTTTCAGAAGGACCCACCAGGAACTGGTAACAGTGGTTTTGTCTGGGGTAAAAAACTGGATGAGGGGCCAGAGGTGTAAGGGAGTCCATCTTCACTGTACTGATCTCAGAGAGGGAGAATTGAGCCGTGTTGCTAAGCGAGATCTTAGTTCCCTGCCCAGGAATTGAACCTGCGTAGCCTGGATGAAAACCAGGAATCCTAGCCACCAGGCCAGCAAGGGCTAGAGGCCAGAAGCTATTCTTCCCTGGCTCTTGCCCCCAGTGAAAAATTCAGTTCTCATGGAGGCAAAAACTGTAAAAACAGGTACAAAGTTTATTATTAGAGACACAGCACAACTAGTGGGAGAGCACACAGAGAAACAAGTTTGTTTAGCTAAGGTAGAAGCAAGGCAGAGATGCACACCTAGAGAGAAAGGGCATGGGTATCCTCCCTAATGAGAGGGAGTGCAGTAACGAGGCAGTTAAGTCATTTATATAGGGCAGGAACTGACACAAAGGTGTCTGGAAGAAGCAGGACTCATTATGGCCCCCAAGGAGATTTCCTGCACGTGTGTGGTATCTCCCTTACCCCAAGGTGTTGGGGGGGGATATGTGATCGCTTGATCCTTTACTCAAACAGGGTTTTGCCCCTGTTCCTGCCATGACTGTTATATTAGGGCATCCACAAGAGACAAAGCCTGGCTGTTTACCCTGTTTCAGTGGTTACTTCCATTCTGGAGAGCAAACAGGAGGCTGATGGTAAATGCCTTACCGGGAGCCCACCTATCTCCTGTCTCAGGAAATGCAAACAGGAGGCTAGTTGTAAGTGTCCAGCCTGAAGCACACTTTTCCTGCCCTATGAAATGTAAGGAGGCCAATTATAAGTGCCTCGCCTGGAGTCCATCTATCTCCTGCCTCAGTACCGTTTGAATTTTGTTCTGGGGCATATGATGTTTATTCAGAAATAAATTGTTAGGACTTCCCTGGTGGCACAGTGGTTAAGAATCTGCCTGCCAATGCAGGGGACACAGGTTCGAGCCCTGATCCAGGAAAGATCCCACATGTCACGGAGCAACTAAGCCCATGCACCACAACTACTGAGCCTGCGCTCTAGAGGCCGTGAGCCACAACTACTGAGCCCAGTGCCACAACTACTGAAGCCCATATGCCTAGAGTCCATGCTGCACACCAAGAAGCCACCACAATGAGAAGCCCACACACCACAACGAAGAGTAGCCCCCGCTCGCCACAACTAGAGAAAGCCCACATGCAGCAACAAAGACCAAACGCAGCCAAAAAAGAAAGTTTTAAAAATAAAATTTAAAAATTGTTTATAAGTGAAAGGGCCAAGACGTCTGGATGTAATATTGGCAACTCCTGAAGGATGAGGACACAGTGCTATCAGGGAAAAGAAATGTGAAAAGGTGTTTTGACGTGGTGAAAGTGGGGAGGCCCATAAAGGCCATGGATATGAAACACTTGAAAACCGACAGTATATCTTGTCAAGGGCGAAGCCCACCCCTCCCTCTAGTATTCCTCATCACAGGGTCAATTGTGATGAGAAAACAGCTGTTTTGAGTTGTTGCCTAATGCCGAAAAAAAATGCAGGAACTAAAAGTTGCCAGTTATGTTTTTTTGTGGGGACTTTCTAAGGGCTGTAGCCCAGGGCAGATAGCTCTGAGGAACTGTTTCAAAGAGGTAAGGGAAGAGCCAGGATATATAGGAGTTTTTGCTGAAGAAAACATGTAATCGAATATCAAAAGATTATTGCTAATCACCAAAAGCAGACATCTCAAGTTAATGATTTTTGTGCTTTTCTATATATGGGAGGATGCAAGTCTGGGCTCACTGAAATTATTCCTTTGATATGCATCTTATCTAGGGCCAGTGTTGTAACAGGGAAGAAAAAATTTGACCCCATATTGGATCTGTTTCTTTTACTTTAACCTTTGTATTCTATTACTTTTGCTACAAGTTAATCATGAAAGGGATGTTGCCTATAAGCTTAAATTACAATGGCCCATCTCTGGGAACCCTGCTCCCTTGTAATGAGCCTTAAGCTAAAACACCTTTGTTTATCTCACAGTAAACCTCCTGACCAGGCCCACCTGTGAATGGCTGCAGGAAGAAAGAAATTAACAAGTCCCCTCGGAGCCTGAACAGAACCAGAAATTGACCCTCTCCTTTTTTAGTATAAAAGAAGTCTGAATTCTAACTCAGGGCAGATGGCTTTTGGACACTAGTTCACCATGTTCTTGCTCTGCTGGCTTTCCGAATAAAGTCGCTGTTCCTTGCCCCCCAAAACTCATCTCTTGATTTATTGGCCTGTTGCGTGTGGAGCTGATTTTCTCCATCCTGAATTCCCCTCGGGGGCAGCTACAGTGGCTGATGGCTTGGCAGCGGGCAACATTCTTTGTTTAATGAAATAGCAGGCAACATTTTTTTTGTCCACACCAAACTTTTTACAGTATGACAACCCTGCTCACACCAGGAGTCCAGCCTTGTAGGATCTGAGTTTAGGATTCCCCTCCCCTACGCCCGCCAACCCTGCCAAGCTCCTGCTTTGTTTCTCCCAGGGTGCTTTGAAAAATAACCACTTAAGAGTTGAGCGTGAGAAAAGTGAGTGGCCTTTGCCCCAACCACAGGCGGTAAGTCATAGGTGCTCACTGTCTATCTCCCGACCCCTCTGACCTGGGATGGAAGACTGCCCTCCCCACAGCTGACTGCACTATCACCTCCCCCACTGTTTCTGTCAATAATACATTTGTGACTTTACTTCCTTGGTGTGAAAGTACTGAAACTGTCCCTTTAATCAAAACGACCCTGGGGTTTTCACTTCCCTAAAGTGGGAGCTACCCGAGGACCCAAGTGGGTGGCTTGTGCCAATTTCAGGCAGTCACAATCGGCACATTCTAAATTCAATACACCAGCTCCATGCCACCCCACCCGCAGACATCATTGCGCAATCAAAGGTCCAGCAACCCTTCCAGCTGATGTCGGGAGCGCGCAGCTTCAGCTTGCAGAGACCTGGTGGAGCTGCCTGGTGTCAGAGCAGCCAATTCATGCAACAAGCCCAAAATGAAAGGCGTTACACTTTGTGTCACTTCCTACAGTGGGGAAAGCGCTGACTCCCTTTGTTCCACTTCCCCCAGGGAACTGGCACCCGTGGAGGATCGGGGGATCAGCCCAGACGTGCTGCTTTTCTCACTTATTGAGGGAGCCTCCCAAAAAGTCTATGGCAGTTTTATGGATCCTGAGCTGGCGGGGGTGGGAAGAGGAGTGGAAGAGCATCTTCAAGGTTCCCCTCCTCCCCACCTATAGCACAGGGAGGCCTCAGCAGGGACACCTGAAGGAGACCACCGCCTGAGGCCTCAGATAAAAAGACCTAGGAATGCAGGTATGCAGAGCAGCGTTGGGGGGCTGGGCCCTCGTCTGCAACTCCCCTCAGAGGCTGCAATTCATTGGCTGTCACCAAACACGCCAGGGAGGGCAGCTGCCTTCCCCCACCCCCACCCCCCGGGCAGGGGTCAGGGGCTGCCAGGTAGAGCCTTTGAAAGCACTTGGCCAGGCCTGAAAAAAAATCACACTTAGGTTTCTCGAGGACCCCGAATCCTCAGCCCAGGGCCCGCTGAACAAGGCCATTCATCATTCTCACTTGGCCCAGGAAGGGCATCTGTACCTCGGGTTTGCCCAGCACAACCCTGCTTCACATGTGTTGCCCGGTATAATCATACATAGCAGCCCCTTTCATCCTCCAAAGTTCCAACCTTGATTTGCTACCATAATAAAAGATTTTAAAAGAACACAGAAGGAAACTAATAATCATTTTACTGACAAAGGGCGCACAGCTAATTCTTTCTTGAACAGCCACTACAATGAGTAGCCATTTTAGAACCATGAATTCCTTAGAAAAAGGTAGCTATCAACAGATGAATGGATAAACAAGATGTGATATAGCCATACAACGGAAGACCATCTGATCGTCCAAAGGAACGAAGTACCAGTACATGCTACAACACGGACAAACCTCGGAAACATGCTAAGAGAAAAAAAGCCAGATGCAAAGAAAACCACACACTATACGATTCCATTTATATGAAATGTCCCGAATGGGAAACTCCAGAGGCAAAATAGATTAGCGGTTGCTTAGGACTGGTGGGTGGTGAGGTGGGGTAGATGGGTGGGTGATAACTAAAAGGTATGGGGTGTCTTTTGGGGGTTGATGAAAATGTTGTAAGATGGGTTGTAGTGATAGTTGTAAAATTCTGTGAATATACTAAAAAACTACTGAATTGTACACTTTAAATGTGTGGATGGCATGGTATGTGAATTATATCTCAATAAAGCTATTACCAAAACAAAAAACAAAAAAACACGTAAGTTCTTACCTAGAAGCCCTTTTTCAGTGGCTGTTTACAGAGGAGATTCTATAGTGGAGTCCGAGCACGTCTCTGTATTTGGAGGCCTGCTTCTCCCAGAACCTTCTCCCCCGACGCCTGCTACTCACAGACCCACCAGCCACTGCGCCGGGGCCTCAGCTTTATATGAACATGCTTCCAACCTCCACCTCCTCCAAACAGACACACCTGCCCAATATTCCATTCACATCCGCTGCAAGGTAATAAGTGAGCTCACATGAGGACTATAAATCATGCCCAAGCATTTATTTGTTCCTCCTTCCAGGGAATGGGCTCCATTAATCATGACCCAAGGAAGAAACCCTTCACCTTGGGTCAGTGAAGGAAAGAGAGTCACTGTAAACGTGGCATTCTCAGGCTAGGCAGGGAGGGAGGCGGCCTCCATGACCCCCCCCCGTGAAAGGAATGCGGGGGCTTTCAAATGACTGCAGAGGTGGCTTCATCCCCGTGGTAAGCCAGGTGTGCTGACACAAATGCTCACACCTGGCGGCAGACGGCAGGAAGGGGACCCGGGTGGCCAGTTCTTGTGGTTTAGTCTCCCTGCTTGGCTATTCTGATCCTGCTTATCAAAGCTGGCCACTGCCTGGTCCTAACTGAGACTCTTGGATGCCAAGCCTGTGTCTTGATGGGTTTCCTGGCTCGCCCAGGAGCTTGCCTATGATACCCCCAGAAAGCCAGCCCCTGGAATGTTCCAGCATGTTTGGGCATGTTCCAGAGCCTTCTCTCTGATCTGCCCATGTCCCAGCACAGACGTTTAGAGCTGGAGGGATCAGCCTGCCTCTTTTTAGAGAAGAGAGGAGCTCAGCCCGGGAAGTTGAAATGATATGCTTCAGCCATACAGCAGGTTGCACGTCACAGGCTCAGTCAGGTTCTTGATGGAACTGCTTTCAGTTCTTTTTGCTTCTCAAATTCATCAAGCTCATACTGCATACTAACTCTCACCCAGCATTGTACCAGTTCCAAAGACAATAGTACTGATGTCCAACCCTCAAAGTCTGCTCTTGCTTTTAAAATATTATTTAATTGTATGTTATGTTCTTATTATACTTGTTAATGGTTATGACCTCATTTAAAGGTCCAATTTACGCTGCATTCACAATTCACTCCACCCCCATCTTACCAACTGTCACAGTAAATTATACAAACTGACACTTTTTTTTTTGCCGTACACGGGCCTCTCCGGTTACGGAGCACAGGCTCAGCGGCCATGGCTCACGGGCCCAGCCACTCCACGGCATGTGGGATCTTCCCGGACCGGGGCACGAACCCGTGTCCCCTGCATCGGCAGGCGGACTCTCAACCACTGCGCCACCAGGGAAGCCCTGACACTGTTTTTTAATTGAGGTGAAACTCATGTAACATAAAATTAACCTCTGTAAAGTGGACAATTCAGTGGCATTCAGTACATTTCACGACGTGGTGCAACCACCCCCTCTATCTCGTTCTGGAACATTCTCATCACTCCCAAAGGAGAACCCATGCCCATTAGGCAGTCACTGCCCATCTCTGCCCACCCCCGGCAACCACCAATCTGCTTTCTGTCTCTATGGAGTTATCTATTCTGGACATTTCATTTTAATGGAATCATAGACTACACTGCCTTTGTATCTGGCTTCTTTCATCTACACCCTGTTGTCAAGGTTCATCCACGTGGTAGCAGGGATCCGTGCTCCATTCCTGTTTTTGGAAATGGACATATTTTACATGTTAACCACATGCTTGGATAGTGAGGGACACCCCAACTCCCAAACACGGGAAATGTTGGCTTCAACCCATGTACTTATCCCGGGGGTTCTCAGTGGGGCCATTTTGTCCCCCGGGAACATTTAGCAATGTCTGGAGAATTTTTGGTTGTGCTGAATGAGGCATGTGCTTGTGGTATCTGGTGAGTAGGGGCTAAGGATGCTGCTCAACATCCTACAATGCACAGGACAGCCCCCACCCAGGAAAAGACCTGGACCAAGGCGCCAATAGTGCCGAGGTCGGGGTCCCTCCCCTGGCCTGACTTCAGTTCCTTCTCTCTGGCTGATCTGGCCCCAGGCCATGTGGGACAGCATTTCTCAAACTCACCTGCCTTTAGGAACCACCTAGGTGCTTTTATATAAAAATGCATATTCCTGGGTCCCCTCCCAGGCCTTCTGAATCCAAATCTCCTGGCGAAAGGCCCAGAAATCTATGTTTAACAAGCCCAAGGTGTATTTTAGGACAAGAAGTCCTCACTATGCTGTGAGTCGCCCGGTAGCCCTGTGTAACTCACACTTATTCTGTGTCTCGTTATTTTTATTTTTATTAATTTTTATTTTTTGGCCATACCACGCAGCACGTGGGATCTTAGTTCCCAGACCAGGGATCAAACCGGTGCCCCCTGCAGTAGAAGCACTGAGTCTTAACTGGACTGCCAGGGAAGTCCTTCTTCATTATTTTATCTGTAGAACGGCAAAGATGTTTTTCTTTTCCATCTGGAAGAGTTCTTGGCAGGATTGGTGAAGACAATAGGAGGTGAAATTCTTATTTAAATTCCCCAAGAGCAAGGGGGCTGTCTCCTTACACATTACACACCCAATAAACATTTATTGAAAGAAGGGAGGCACGATTGAGTCTATCATGTCAATGGTAGACCAGGGCCTGCAACCTGGAGCCATGTGAGGACTTCCCTGGGCCCCTCCCTCCTTAAAAATATATTCAAAAGTGTATTTTAAGGCTGCGTTGATACAAAAAGGAATATAATCCAGGTTGGATTAATTATTATATATTCATCATTATTTTATTCAGGCTTTTCCCTCCTCATTAAAAAAATTTAAAAATCAAGCATTTCCCTGGGTCCCTCAGGTGCCCAGTGGGGAAATCAGCCCCTGGCTTTGTTGCAGCCTGGGAGATTCTGATCCAGTTGGTCTGGGGTGTGGCCAGATTGGGAGTTTTATAAATGCTCCCCCAGCCCAGGCTGAATGCAGGCCAGGCCTGGCCCTGCTGTGGAGGTTTCAATAAGTCTTTCCAAACTGGAGTCACCCCCTACCATGGGGAGTGATGACAAGGTTGGGGAGGCCAGGGTGTCCACACACACGCAGTATTCCAAGCAGCTTACGTGTAGGGAGTGGAAGAAGAACGATCATTCTCACCCCTTAGTCCCTGAGATCAGCTAGGTGACAGCCATTCCCCCGCTGGGGTGGTTGGCCTGAAGTCCTTGGAGGCCTCCCAAGCTGAGGGACTGAAGCCGCCTTCAGGGAGCGCTGGAGGGAAACACAGCTCCAAGTAGCTCTGTCACTTCTCTTTCTCCTGTAAATACCCAGGGACACACACACACACACACACACAGCCACTCACAGTGGCTACAGAGACACACATCACAGACACCTAGAACCATCCCTCAGCAAACATCCACAGACACACCCAGACACACACACAAGTCCAGACCCCCGTGTACCCTCACAGAGGCTGTGCACCAACTCACACACACACACACACACACACACATATGCTCACACACGAGATCTGGTCATTGATGAAGGCCTGAGCTAATCTAAGACTTTGGGACAGGGACTTCCCTGGGGTCCATGGTTAAGACTCTGCACTTGCAGTGCAGGGAGCCCGGTTTCGATCCCTGGTCGGGGAACTAAGATCCCGCATGCCGCATGACGTGGCCCCCTCCCCAAAATTAATTAATTAAAAAAAATAAGACTTTAGGACAGAGGGCAGGAAGAAGATAAAGTGAGGAGGAAGATACCTAGTTAGAAAAACAACAAGGTAGGGAAAGGTAAACCAATACAACCACAACTTACGTGTGAATTTTAAAAAGTAAACAAAAGAATATAACAAAACAGAAACAGACTCACGGATGTAGAGAACAAACTAGTGGTTACCAGTGGGGAGGGACGAGATAGGGGTAGGGGATCAAGAGGTACCAGCTACTAAGCATAAAATAAATAAGCTACAAGGATATACAGGACAGCACAGGGAATGTAGCCAACATTTTATAATAACATTAAATGGAGTATAATCTATTGGATCACTATGTTGTTCACCTGAAACTAACCATAAATCAACTGTATATACTTCAACTAAAACAAAAAAGACAGGCCCTCAGCGAATCTAGGGAAAGAATCCCTAAATCACATCATCACAGGCAGCAGTGATCAGATTCAGCTGATGGAGCCAATGAATTCAGAGCCTCCACCTGCCACCCCTCCCCCACACCCTCCCCTACAGCTGCTGGGAGCTCCTTGTTGTGCTAAGAGTTTCAAGTTCAAGCATGTGCAGAAAGGGGAGACCTCAACCCTCCACCTCCCCATCAGGCTTATGATAAGCTTTTTTTTTCCCCTACTACTTTAATTTCAGACATGAACAAGAAATGCAAATTATGGCTTAGAAAACAACCCTAAAGAGCTCTGAGCATTTTTTTACCATATGCTCCCTTCCCGGTTCTCTCTGCTGGGACAGGCCCCAGCCCTAGAACAAAGCAAAAAAAAAAAAAATCTCCACTGAAAGAAAAAGTGATTGTCAAATGTTTCACTTTCCCTTTCTCCACAGTGTCCTTGCTGGGGATGCTCAGATGAGCTCAGGTTGGAGAGGGGATCACCGGCAGACGCCTGGGAAAACCCTGTGGCCCGGCTGGCAGATGGAACAATTTTCTACTGACCACACCCACCTGGAATCCACCCACTTACTTGAAGTCAGCCTTGCCCTTCCTGCTCATCAACAGGAAATCTGGGGACAAGAGCTAGAGTAAAGGATTAGGTTTCACTCTTCCAAAGAAAATGGAAGGCATCCAGGGATTCCACCCAGAGAGGGAGACAGAACAAACGAAATCACATAAAGACACAGAACAGAAATGAACTTTCCTAACACAGTTTTCAGACTCATCAGGCAGTGAAACCTAAAGGCCGCCCCCTAAGCAGGTGAAAACATCAGAATGACTTGATAATTTGAAAGGATGAGGTGCCCCTCCCCCAAAATACAATCACTACAAAAGTATCTGGCTACCCTGCTTGCACACTCCCCCTGTAGCTGATATACTGAGCTTGCAGCATTCATTTTGCCACAGTCCCCGCCACTCCCTATCATCACACACTAGTCCTGCTTCACTCACAGGACTAAAGGGTCACCTGCTGACCCTTTAGGCAGCTGGTTTTGTCATTTCGCCTTGTTGAGGCTCCTGAAAGATCCTCTGATCCAGCCTAGAAAATTGAGGCCCAGGGGCTGGAGAGGAGGAGAAGGGGTCACACTTCAAGTGGGGTCACACGACTACAGAGGAGGCAGATTTGGGGTGGGGACCAGGTTGCTTGACTCCTGTCCGGTTGACTTCCTATGACCCCAGGCTTCTTCCCATGTGAATTGTTCAGAATTTATTATCGTGCCTGACACCAAAAGTGACTCTCTGACCTTGCTGTCAGTCTACTCTCAAACAGGTGTGCATTAAAACACGGGGCAAAAACAAAAAATAAAACAATGAGGGGCATAGGGTCTGAGACATAACGGCTGGAGCCGTTGGGGGCCAGGAGGCTTATTAATTTGAACGCTGTTGTATTCTTTTTCCCAATTCCGCTTCACTAATTCAGCAAAACCAAGTCCAGGAAAAGTATAGCAAAACCTCAACAGCAATGCTCTAGGAATGCGAACTTCCTGGGGATTTTTCACTTTCTGGTTAACAAGGGTGATCTGGACGTCCTTTTTTGTTTTTAAACTTTAGAATCGCAGGATGTTTCTTGAATGAATGGATGAAGGAATAGGTGGAGCTCGCGAGGGCCTCAGAAGGTGATACTTTCAACCCCCATTTTTTCAGAACAGAAGGCCCAGAGAGGCACAGTGACTTGCTCACAGTCACACAGCAAGTTAGCGGTGGAGCGGGTACCCTGTTCTCTTCAGAACTTCCAGACCTGTTGCAGAAAACCCTCAGCCCACATTTTCTCCCTGGTTAAGGAGAGCTGAGGGGTCACACTGAGCCTGTCTTTGCTGTCGATGACTTTGAAGGGCCGAGAGTTGTACCATCTGGTCTGGGAATGAAGGTGGCTATGGATTAGGACACACAGGCCTGGCACCGAGCACCTGGCATGTGCCAACACCTGTGCTGGGCACTGTGGCTCCAGCAGGGACTCTGCCTGAGTCTTGCCTTCACAGAACTCACAGACACAGCTGTCTGTCAAACAACCCAGGGAAAACAATTCTGTTTCATTGAGGAGTCAAATGAGATTTTAATAAATGGGCTTCAAATGTACACTCATCTCTTGAAAAGGTGAATTTGCAAGGTCTTCTTTTACTCAACAGCTGGATCAGAAGGGGCACCGGGGTCTGAATTCCCTGAAGCTGAGCTCCGCCTGCTCCATGGGGACCCCTCTACCCTCCTCTCTGCCTGAGCAGCATCCCCAGGCCCTGCTGCAACCCGGGCTTCTGCCCCAGGTCTGTTCGCTGAACCACATCGTGTCCCCTCACCGCTGAAATCCACTAGCGGCTTCCGAAATCTTTCCCAGCTTCATTGACGTGTAAGCAACGAATTGCAAACTGCACATATTTAAGAAGTACGGTATGATCAGTTTTAACATATGTGTCCAACCAACAAACCACAGCCACTAATCAAGATAATGAATGAATCCATCACCCCCAAAAGTTTCCTCGCCCCCTTCGTCATCCCTCCCTCAACTAGGCAAACACTGATTAGTTCATGGTTTCTAGGATTTCATATAAATGGGATCATGCACCATGCACCCCTTTTTTGTCTTGCTTCTTACACTCAGCATATTTGTTCTGAGACTCGTCCATGTTGTCGCATGCATCAGTAGTTGGTTCCTTTTTATTGTTGAGTAGTCCACTGTCTTTCCCATTGTGAGCTGAATAAAAGTCAGGCCTCTGACTGGTGTTCCACAAGTCTGCACCGTCTGCCCTCTGCTCCCCTCCACAGCCTCAGCTCCTCCTCATTTCTCCACTCACTATGTGCTGACCGTCCTCTATTTTTCTCAAAACACCAAGTTCTGCCTGCCCCAGGGCCTTTGCACTCACTGTCCCCACTTCCTGGAATACTCTGTGTGTGTGTGGATTCAGCTTGTCGTTCAGGTCTGAGCTCAAATGCCACCTCCTCAGTGAAGCCTGCCCTGGCCGCTCTACCTCACCTCCCATCTCTGTGACTGTCCCGTTACCTTGTTTTACATACTTCACAGAACTTATCACCACCTGAAATCCACAAGAGCAGGATGAATGAATGAATGAAACTATAAACAACCCATTTCTGTCATGATGTTTAGGTGTAGGTTAAAAACTCCAGTACGATCCCAATAAGACAAAGACGAAATTATCCATCAACTACAGAGTTTGAAGAAACCTCAGAACATCTAGTTAGATGTCCAGACTTGAGCCAAGTAGTGCATTTAATTCCCACTTCGGGAAGCAGTAAATAAAGAGCAGTAACCAGAACCCTCCCCAGACTCAAACCCAGCCCTAGGGCTTTATTCACTCCTACTGCTTGCCATCTTATACACAAAAGGCCTAGCTTCATCCCACTGAGATGATCCCAGAAATTAGACCCTTGTGCCCCCAGGATCTGTGTCCTGGGACACCCCCCCCCCACCTCCACATTCTCCCTCAGTTGTGGGTTTGATGATGCCCACCTCATGGCCCACACAAGGGTCAGTCAACCTGGAACATGGGTTCTATTTATCATGTCATTTTATGGGAGTGGAAAGCGAGGCCCAGAGGGGTTAAGAATCTCACCCATAGTCACACAGTGAATACACGGCTGAGGCAGGATATAAGACCAGGTGTGTGACTTTAGGGTCTGAACCGCTGACCCCAGCCTCCCAAATAAGAGAAGAGCTATTGTTTAGAGTGGACCTAGAGTTCAAGAGGGATCTTGTAAGGCCATTGGCCAATCACCCCCTACAGAGTAGTCTAAAGGAACAGAGGACCCCATAGCCTTACTCTCCAAGCAGCTGACCTGGGGGGACAGCATTTCTCTGTTCTCTGCTAACAAATAGCGGTAATAATAATAATAATTGGAGATAACATCTTCAATGCTTGCGAGATGCCTTACAAACACGCTCTCGGAACGGAACTCATTCACGTGTAGGGGACTTGCTGTACGCTGTTTTCCTGCACTTTTCCCTCCTGGTTTGTAACAGGTTGGAAATGTTAGGTTTTCTTATTTGGTGTCTCTCTCTCCCCTTCTACCATCAATTCCATGAGGGAGAGGACAGTGTTTCCCACTTTACTGCTGTATCCCAAGCTGGGCATACAGGTAAACAAAGGACAAACAGTTGAACACCTTAGAGGGTCCACTCAGAGGGGCCGAGATGCACCATCCACCCCTCCTCATTTTTCAGGCTCAGTGGGACCCCCAGAGGATTGAATGGGGTTCGGATCAGCCGAGGAGTCTGGGCAGGACGGCGGGGGGAGCAGGTCTTCCTGCTCCAAATCCAGCTCTGTTGTCACCAGGCTGCTCCAAACAGCTCTCACTGCAGAAGAGGGCAGAATTCTCCAGGGCAGGGCAGTTCCAAATGGTAGCCTGTGCCAGATGTGGCTTTACAATAGGACACATTTCTTTAAGAAGCCATCGGGCAGCTCCTCAAAGAGTTAAAACTGATTTACCATGTGACCCAGCAATTCCACTTGGGTATATTCCACGTATATACCCAAGAGAACTGTAAACATACTCTCACATAATAACCGGTAAACAAATGTTCACAGCAGCCTTATTCACAATCACCAAAAGGTGGAAATGACTCAAATAGGCCATCCATAGATAAAGGGATAAACAAAATGTGGCATATCCATACAATGGAATATTATTCAGCCACTAAAAGGAATGAAGCCCTGACACATGCTGCACTGTGGATGAACTTCAAAAACGTGATGCTCAGTGAAACAAGCCCGACACAAAATGTCACATATTATGATTGCGTGTATATGAAATGTCCAGAATAGATATCCAAAGAAACAGAAGCAAATTGGTGGCTGCCAGGTGCTGGGGGAGGAGGAATGACTCGTGGCTGCTTAATGGGTATGGAGTTTTATGCTGGACTGATGGAAATGTTTTGGAACTCGATACAAGTGATGGTTGCACAGCCCTGTGAATCCACCAGATGTCACCGAATTATACACTTTAATGTTACAGGATGGAGGTTGAGATTGGCATATACACACTACTATATATAAAATAGATAATCAACAAGGGCCTACTGTATAGCATAGGGAACTCTACTCAGTATTCTGTAATAACCTATATAGGAAAAGAATCTGAAAAAAATAGATGTATGTATATGTATAACTGAATCACTTTCCTATACAAGTGAAACTAACACAACATTGTAAATCAACTATACTCCAATATAAAATAAAAATTAAAAAAAATAACGTTACATGAATTTTAGCTTAAAACAAAGAATAAAGAAGACACCAGAAATGTTGGCAGCGTAGTTCTAGGCCCAGTGCTCACTTTTCCCGGGCAGGGCTGTGTCTGGTATCTAAGCTATACAATGCCTTGAATACAGCAGGAGTCAATCAGTGACACATGAAAACCACAGATGTGCCAGACCAGAGGTTCCCAGATGTCGCCCTTGGCACTCACTTTGCACTGTGAACCCACTGTAACAGAGCAATCTTCCCAGGACATACCCTCATGTCCTCTGCCTGCCTCTTGTATATAGAAAAACTTTGGCCAAGGAATAAATTTAATCAGAGAAGTGAGAAAATACAGAAGCAAAGGAAAATAATCAAACAAGACAAAATATTGGGTTGGCCAAAAAGTTCGTTTGGGTTTTTCCATGATGTCTTACGGAAAAACCCAAACGAACTTTTTGGCCAACGTAATAATAATAGTTTAGCCATTAAATGAAGTCAAGGACCTTTAGTTTCTCCTCAAGGGCTATCAATAATATTCCGAGCCATATCCTTTGAGCTGTTTTGCAGATACTAAATAAAACCCCCACCAGGTGGGAGAAGGTTAACTACATGATGACCGGACTGCAGCCATCACATAAGCTGCTCCATCTTACACAATTCTGAGAACTGGCCTCATAACAAACCGACCCTGGAATTAAAGATGAACTGTACCTAAGACAACCGTGATGATGCTGATCAGGCCACCGCACGACTAATTTCAAAGGGATTGTTGGAGCTGACTGTGCTGTTCTGCATGTAGCCCCCTCCCCCAACCCAGAAACACCCTCTTAAAAGCTCTTGCCCCCGATTGACAGTGGGGAGTTGGTTCTTTGGGTCATGAGTCCACCTTCTCCCCAGGATTACCAGATTCCTCAATAAAGCTATCTTTACTTTTACCCAACACTTGTCTCTCAGTATTGGATTCTTGAGCAACGAGCAGCCAAAGCTGAGCCCGGTAACCGCCCCCCCCCAACCCAACACATATACAACTATATAAACACAGGTTTCACAAACAATACTGTGCTCTCTGATGACACTGATGTTGGACACACGAGCTACATTGATTTTGCCCATTTGGGAAACCAGGTACAACATCACTGAGACACTGCAGTACTAAGAACAGTATAGCTACTTACATGTATGGCACATCCAAAGGGATATTATCTGAATAATAAAGAAATGAACTACCCAGCCATGAGAAGACATAGAGAACCTTAAATGCGTATTGCCAAGTGAAAGAAGCCAATCTGAAAAGGCTATGATTCCTGTATATGTTTCCAACTCTGCATGATTCCAACTGTATGACATTCTGGGAAAGGCAAAACTATGGAGCCAGTCAGATCAGTGGCTAGGGGCTAGTGGGGAGGGAGGGATGAATAGACAACACATAGATTTTTAGGGCAGTGAAATTATTCTGTATGACGCTATGATGGTGGATACATGTCATTATACATTTGCCCAAACACACAGAATGAGGCAGTCCAGTGGTTAGGACTCAGGGCTTTCACTGCTGTGGCCCCGGGTTCAATCTCTGATTGTGGAACTAAGATCCCAAAAGCTGAGAGGCATGGCCAAAAAAATAAATAAAAGTAAAGAAACACACACACAGAGAAATGTACAACTCCAGGAATGAACGCTAACACCAACTATGGACTTTCGAAGGTGATCAGATGTCAATGCAGGTTAATCAATTGTAACAAATGTAGGGGATGCTGATGATGGGGAGGCTGTGCACGTGTGGGGACAGGGGATGTATGAAAACTCTCTGTACCTTCTGCTCAATTTTGCTATGAACTTAAAACTGCTCTAAAAAATAATTTAAAAGGGGAAAAAAAGGTATTTCAACGTGTGAACATTTTCCTAATACTGCAGAGAACAGTCACAAAACAGTTAAATGCACTAGACTGTATACTTGGCCATGAACTTTTTTTTCCCTTCTTTTTTTAAATCTTTCCAAGCCTCAGATTCTTGTTTCTTTAAAATTCTTAAGACAAAAAAAAAAAAAAAAAAAAAAACCCCCAGGGTTTCTTTT
>NW_020173198.1:14072072-14104854 GCF_003031525.2 Neophocaena asiaeorientalis asiaeorientalis | reverse complement strand
GCCCCAGATTCTTTTTTTTTTAAAATTTTAAAAAAAAAAAAAAAAAAAAAAAAAACCTCCGGGTTTCTCTCTTTCATCGCCCTTGCTGGATCTACTTTCAATTCACTGGTGTGCCCATGAAAAACAGACAACTCATTATAAACATCTGAGTCATAAATGCAGGAGATAACTTTAATAGGATCCAAAATGCAAATCAGAATTCTGTTAGTAAAATTCCAACGTCTACATTTACTCCTAAACAGAGATCTTTGAGCTCAAAATTCAGAGAAGGATTTTAATATCCCAAACACGAGAGGTTTGTTACTGGGGAGAAAACTGAGGCCAAGTTGTGTGTGAGTATATGAAGCCACATTTATAAATAGTTCAGGGCCCAATAGAAGTGTTCTCGGTAGCAACTGGGAAGCCAGTTGTCCCAGAGAAAACATTTTCATGGGTAATGTTGTGGTCAGCCAGGAATCAGTCATGTGCTCAAAGTTGGCTTAAACAGATGCAAAAACTGAATTCTTTTTGATAACAAGACACAAACCAACATTTGTATGTGTACAAGGCCTAGATGGACTAACAGTGTATAAGATGTACGGCCATTTTGGGTTTGAAATTGGTAAATATTCTTCTTTGAGGTCCAAGTAGATATAAAATAAAGCTCTCGCATTAATTGAATGTGATTCAGTGTTTGCAACAAACTCCAAAGTCCCCAACAAACAGGGGAAGAACAAAAGAGCCTTTTAATTTGTAAAAATATATGAATAAGCCCGTATTTCAATGAATAAAATAGAATATCTGACGAACACTTCATGCTCCAGGTTATATATATATATATATATATATATATATATAATATATATATGTATGTTACGGTCCTCGAAATAGGGCTCTTGTTTTGAAGACTCTGCATATGTAATTGATAACAGCTTGAGACCATTTATATGCCACCATCTGAGCAAAACTGCTAAATATGCATGGCCTTCAATTTTGTCAAATGCAAGAAAAACACATGCTCAGGATCGGCTGAGTGGCAATTTTTTTCAGACCAGAAGTTAGGGTTTAAATGACAAAGTCGCACCAAGGTGGCATGATTTTCCGGCACCTTCCAAAATGAAGCTTTATCACCAGGTAGGAAAAGAGGATGACATTCATATTCCCGGCGAGTTACAATGCCCTCCTTCTAGCATCTCACATCTACCCGGATCAATTAACAAAGCATGTTTTGTTCGGAGCATGAATGAGGACGGCTTTCTTCTGTGCATTTTATTAAAACTTGAAAGCTATGGCTTGCTGCCACTGATGACGCCTATTGGGTTCCAACAGCCTAATGTTCAAATATGACTCGCCAGCTATCCACCCAACTCAACATCGGTCATCTCGACATCGGGGGATATTCAGCAAGTCTGTAGTTTTTATCATGAAGGATTTTCTACTGTTATGGAACAAATAAAGGGTTCTTTGTACCAACGGCTGGAAACACAACATGAGACCTTTCTTCACACCGTAAGAATTGATGAACACAGAGTGAACAAAAGACTTTATTTTTGAAAAGCAGATAACACCAAAGTACTATGTAGTATCCATAGTCATTGCAAAAATAATTACTGGAACTTCCGAAACATCAAATGAATAAGCTGGATCAATGGGCTATGACTATAATTTTGAACCAATATACAGACTTTCGATCTAGGCTTGATTTCTACATAATATTATTGACATGCATTCCCTGTGCCTATTTAGTATCAAAATGGGGACTCTTGAAAGTCGAGCCCGGCTTTGTCTTGATTTCAAAGATGACACAGCAGCGCACAGAGAACTCTGGTTTGCTGCTTCAGTCCTAGAAATCATGTCTTCAGATGTTATACAACAAATTGATTTCTGAAAAATAAAATCCAGACTTCAGATGCCTTTGAAACAGTCAGGTCCCCACACTTTTCAGCACCACGATACTCAGACGTGCTCAAACACGCTTTCCTTCGTCTTTCCAAATATCCACCAGGAACCCAAAAGGGGACCCGCTTTAAGAGTTCCAATATGGAGGTCTTTAGGAACAACACTAAACCCAAGTAAAGGCAGTAGATGAAATTATCCCCGTTACTTTTTCTGTTAAGGAAAAAAAAAAAAAAGTGAGAGTGCATTGGCAAATGGGAGAATGATACCAGTCATACATATGGTTAGGGAAAACGGTTCTATAAATCCATCCTTTCAAAATTATGTTCAAAGGTGTTTAAGACCAAAAGGAGGTCACAAAAACTGTTAATACAAACAATCCCTCTACCAAAAAAAAGCTCTTTGTGGAAAGTGGCTGAGGATCTGGTCCAAAGAAAGCGGATCAGCGTAAAGATCCAGCCTTCTATTCCTAGCCTGCGTTTATGACCTCATGGCTATGTGTCTGATGGGTGTGAATAACCCCTCCCTGTACTTAAAAACGAATTAAGAAATTAAAGTGAATTTGTGTGCTATTTAAAGGCCTGCAGTTACAGAATCTGAGAGCCAAGCCCTTAGACTGTAAGGCAAGATTTTTGTCATCAGAAGTGGAAACAGATGGCTAGGACGGTAGGCACTAAAGGTTGGTTCAGCCGTACGAGGGCCAGAACAGTTTAAAAACTAAGGCAATCTGGGGCTTCTCAGTTTGAGACCACCAAGAGAAAGGCCCACTGAAGCCAAAAAATCAGTGGCAAATCACCAGAAGATACTCAGGACAATGGTCACAGCTGGATGGGATGACTTGGGGTCACAGACGGGGAGGCAGGAAACCCTTGAACCAGCACTCAAGGAGAATGTCTTTGCATGTCCTGTGCATGACACCAAGCAGCAATTTCTGGGGTTTGGAGGTGTGTTATTTTTGCGATATTTTCCCCCCAAAAGAAGACACGAAGGTGGAGACCCTGGAGAGATGAGACCACCAAAATGGAGCCTTCACCAGGGGTGGGGCTGGGTGAGAGTCGGAAAGGCCTTCCTGCAGCACACGGCTCCCTTCAGGTCTGGCTGAGTCCTACAAACGCTTGTAGGTGCCCAGGAGAGCTTTGCAGTTGGGACAGTAGTGGTCCACATCCTGCAGGGCGTCCACACAGAAAGGGATGAAGCAGCAGCCCGCGATGCACCTAGAACAAAAAAGGCCACACATGGAGAGCGTTACAGACTGTAGTCGTTTGGATGACAGCCGCCAACAAGATATGTCGGAGTCTTAATCCCTGGAACCTATAAATGTGACCTTATTTGGAAAAAGGGTCTTTGCAGATGTAATTAAGGATCCCAAGATGGGATCTTCCTGGATTATGAGGGTGGGCTCCTTAAACTCCAAGACAGGGATCCTGATAAGAAGAGAAAAGGACACACAGAAATACAGAGAGGGACAAAGCCCATGTAAAGACAGAGGCAGAGACTGCAGTGATGCACCACAGCCAAAGAACACCGGGACTACCAGAAGCTAGAAGAGACAGGGAAGGATTCTGCCCTTAGAGCTTTTGGAAGGAGCATGGCATCTTGATTTTGAACTTCCGGCTTCTAGAATGGTGAGAGAATAAATTCCTATTGTTTTAAGCCACCAGGTTTGTGGTAATTTGTTATGGCAGCCCTGGGGAACTAAGACCCCAGCCATTGCCAAGGCTGCTCCCACAGACAGACTGCTCTGCGTGTATTATCAAGTCTTGGGACGCTTAGGCATCTTTCAAAGTGTTAGATTGGAATCGGTGAATTTCTTTTGTAAAGGGCCACAGAGTATGTATTTCAGGCTACATGGGTCTTGTTCTGTCACTGGAGCATGAAGCAGCCACAGATAATCCGTAAATAAAGGGCGTCACCTGTTCCAATAGAACTTACAATAGGCTGGATTTGGCCCCGGGGCTGTAGTTTGCTGACTCCTGTCTTGGACTGACCACTTTTCCATACAGACAGCCTGCTTCTCACAGCAACAATCATATAAATTTCCACAAATCACGTCTCTTAACCTACATAATCCATCATCAGCGCACGCAAGCAGGACCTCCATACAGCCTGAGGTGCAAGAAGAAATAGATTTGGTCTTTGGTTCTCGGCACAGAGCTCCAAAACCCGTGGAACGTCCTGAGTGACAGGAGTGTCTTCTGTTACTCACAAAGAGCCCCTTTCAATCACACCTGAGTTTATGCTAGTGAGGTGACTAGGGTGGGTCCCTAGACAGGCTTGGGATGGGCTGGTCACCAGAAAGACCAAGTGACTAGAGGGCTGGAACTTTCAACCTCAACTACAGACCTCTGGGGTGGAATGGGGGGATGACGATTGGGTTATAAAAACACTTGAACAGCTAATTTGGAGAGATTCTGGGTTGGTGAATCCGGCATTTATGTGCCGGAAGGGTGGTGTACCCCAACTCCAAGGGGACAGAAGCCCCTGCACTCAGGACCTATCTGGATCTCGCCCTGTTACCTCCTCACCTAGCTGTCCATCTGTCTGTCTCCTGTATGATAAACCCGTAAATGTAAGTAAAGTGCCATGCTGAGTTCTGTGAGCCATTCATTCTAGCATATGATCAAACCCGAAGAGGGGACAGCAGGACCCCTGATCAGTCAGAAGTTCAGGGGACCTACGACTTGTGCCTGGCATCTGAAGTGGGGGGCAGTCTGTGGGACTGAGCCCTTAAGCTGTGGGGTCTGCAACTCTAGGTAGTGTCAGAGCTGAACTGAAACACTGACACGCAGCTGGTGCTGGAGGCTTGGCCAGTGTCAGAAAACACCCCACAGCCTTACAACCAAAGTTTGCCAAAAAACATAGTTTAAAAAAAAAAAAAAAAAAAAAAAAATCAACATTTTACAGGAAGACACTGATTTATATAAAGCAGAATCAGGAAATATCCTGAAGAGAAGACTATCTCATGAATGGAATTTCCTATTGCCTAAGCTTACCTGAGTTCAAATAAGGGCAGCCAGTGCATTTAGAGATCATCCTATCCTCCCGCCTGACAAGTGCGGGCATGGCTGCAAGAGGCGATGCACACACAGCCACCTACTTTATCCTCAACACCCCCGGAGGTGGGCGTTAGTACAACCCAGTTTACAGATGAGGAAACTGGAGCACAGAGAGGTGAAGTCACTTGCCCAGAGCCACACAGCTGTGAGAGGCAGGATCTGAACACACAGTACTGCATTTAAGGAAGAAAAGAAGAACGGATAGAAAAAGCTGCCTCAATTTGAAAGCGAGAGGCCAATATTCGATAAAAGTTTCCATTTTGTCCTTCCCTGATTTCAAAGACAAAAGTTCGTTTTAACAGGAAAGTCCAAAGGACGATGAGTTTTTATGTAATGTTTTCTGTCTCCTTTCTTCCCCTCTGAATGCAAGTCCTCAAGAAAGTTAATTAAGCTCTCAGGGGCTTTGAGCCTCTCTTCAAAATTAGGAAGAGAACCATGATTCCCCCTCCACCTAAGTCATGAGCAGATAATGAGGAAAGAGCCAGGCAAGGGCCTCTGAAAAGAAACCCACAAACACGGTTGCCTTCGAGGAAGAAAACAGAACACTTATGGTTTTCTGAGTGACTTGCATGGCCAGGAATAAGGAGGCTGCCTTTATCTGTTTGGAAAAAAAAAAGTTAAATGGTGCTTCCTCAACTTTCTCCCAGAACAGAAAGTATTATCTCTTTCAACATAATACCCTTGGTACAGACATAAATTTATTTACACATTCTCCTTGTGTAGGCAACAGAAAACTACTGGGGGTCCTAAAAGGATAAGAAATTTTGAAGAGATGACTATAAAATATTTTAACGTACAGATTGTTTAAAGCTTCTCTTAGAGTCAAGCAAACATTATTAATTAGGTCATGAAATTCTACAAAAAGAAATCCCCAAGGGTATCGCTGTACACAGATACAAATGGCTGCTATGCTTGTCCCTACACGCAGGGAGTGGTCTGAGAAGAAAGGATGGGACAGCAGCTTCCAGGGGCTGATATGCTCGAGGGCAGTGGTTCTCAACTGGGCACGACTTCTGGTTATGACAACGGGGGCAGGGGAGCTCCTGGCATCTAGTGGGTAGAGACCAGGGATGCTGCTCAACATCCTACAGGGCACAGGACAGGCCCCCACAACACAGAAGTAGGTGCTGAGGCTGAGAAATCCTACAAGAGAGGAATTCGGGAGAGCCCGGGGTCTGAGTGGACCTCAGACTTACCCCAACAGGCACAGGCTCCCGCAGGAGAGCCAGGTGAGGGCGCCGGCATTATAGGACAGCTGAGTCACGATCATCTTGTTGCAGGAAGGACAACACATCTGGACCGGGCGGTCGAAAAAGGAGATGGGCTGCTGCACGTAGACTGTCTGCACAGCAACTGACGGAAGGAACAGAACAAACCGGCCAATCAGTAAATGAGGAAGACATTCATTAAATGCAAAACAGTAGAGGCAGGATCTCGACAGATATTTGCTCACCTGTGTTCAGGAGAGCACTGTTCACAAGAGCCCAGAGGTGGAAGCAACCCAGCGTCCATTCATAAATGAATGGATGAACAAAATGTGGTCCATCCATGCAACGGGTTATTAGTCAGCCTTAAAAAGGAAGGAAATTCTGACACATCTTATAACATGGATGGACCTTAAGGGCATCAGGCTAAGCGAAACAAGCCAGTCACAAAAAGACAAATACTGTTGATTCCACAGATAGGAGGCACCTAGAGTAGTTGAATTCATAGAGATAAAAAGTAGAATGGTGGGTGCCAGGGGCTTGGGAGAGAGGAGTGAAGGGGAGTTGCCATTTAATGGGTATAGAGTTTGTTTTGTATAATGTAAGAGATGGAAGGTGGTAATGATTGCCCAAAAATGTGAACGTACTTAATGCCACTGAATTGTACGCTGAGAAGTGCTTAAGGTAATCAATCTTATGTTATGTGTTATTTTACCACAATAAAAAAAAATTGGTGATGGGTGAGGAGGGAGAAAAATGACAAAAAGGGAAGAAAACAGTGGCAGATTTCCAGAATTACCACTTGAGGGGCTCTGGAAACCTCCACACACGAGATGGGGGAAAGGACTGTGTGTTTCTGGAGGAGATTTGGCCCAGCTCCGCCAGGCTTTCAAACTCAACTGTCTCTGGACTCAAGTGCGGAGCTTATTAAGAATGCAGATTCCCTGGTCCTGCCCTCAAGACCACCTGATTCGGCAAGTCTGGGGCAGGGTCCCCAAACTGCTTTTTAAGCTCTTGAGTGGTTCTACAAAGGTGGTCTGCAGATGGTAATTTCAGAAACAGTGATGTGATGGGTTTTAGCCTCAATTTTCTTCATCCATAGATTAGTGGTTGCCAGGGGCTGGGGGGATGGAGGGTGACGGGGGTTTCTTTCTGGGGTGATGGAAATGTTCTGGAAATAGTGCTGATGGTTGCACAGCTCTGTGAATATGCTAAAACCACTGAATCGTATGCTTTAAAAGAGTGAACTTTATGGTATGGGAATTCTATCTCAATAAAGCTGTTTTTAAAAAAATGGAATAATAAGGGCTGTCGCTAGGATTAAATGGGACAAAGGCAGTAAAGAACCTCACCCCGTGCCTGGTACAGAGTGAATCCTCCATAAACAAGCCTGCATTTCACACGGTCTCCTTAGCAAACTCCAATGCCCAGTAATAAGGCTGGCGTTTACCAAGCCAGGGGATACTGGCCCAGTTCTTTACAAGTCGGGGGACCATACTGATACACGCAGTGGGTATATGAAATCATGCTAAAAAGAGAAAACTATGTGAAAAACACGCGCGGACATCCACAAGCATTAGAAGAGCACCTAGGGTGATGGAAATCACAAAGCCCTCAGAGCTTAGCACATTCTTTTGGTTTTCGGCAAAGTTGTTTAAGCTCGTAGCTCTGTCAAAGTGACTTTTTTCTGTTTTTATGTTATTGAGATGCCATTTCTGTGATCTATGTATTAGGGGACATGAACTGTTACCCAGAGCTAACCAGACAATATTCCCAGAAAGACCTAGAAAGCACCCCCACCCCCGCCCCCTGCAGAAAAGCAGCATCAAAGCACAATTCAGCACTTACACGTACATTTTAGTAAGGGTTATTTGGGGTACAGGGATCAGTGTGACCTAAAAGAGTCTGAAGTCGTGCTCTCGCCCTCGTCCATCTCAAGGAGTCAAAGTCACTTGAGCACAATAGTTCGCACTCCTCCAATGATTACTCATGGAACCTTACTTAACCTTAACAGCCGCCCGTTGTAGGTACTTGATGGGCCCCATTTTACAGATGGGGAAACCGAGGCACAAGGAGGCTGGTGAACCCAGGCAGTCTGTCTCACGGGTGCGCTCTCTGAGCTGCCTGTAATACTGAATCAGCTACATACCTGGGTGCAGATGGGCAGCAGGAAGTACCAGAGGGCAAGGACATGAAGAAGTTGCTGGAGGGCAGGGGAGTCACCTGCACTAATGTTGGGCTGGGGGTGGGTTTCAGCTCACCCATTCCTCACTCACGGCTGCATCCTCTCCCTCTCCTACTCCAGCCCTGGCCTCGGGGCAGGGGTTCTCCCGCCAAGCCTCAGCAGGAAGGGCAGGAGCCCCCAAAAGCAAACTCCCATTCCCAAATTTCTCTGGGACGGTTCGTTGTGCCTCTGTGATAAGCACCAGAGGCTCAGTTTACAGTGGACGTGGGAAAGTTCATCAACTGTGCTTTATTATGGAAAAGCCAAAGCCTCACTGACAGGGAACCCAAGACTAGATGTGAAATCTCAGGACACGGGGGAAAGTTGGACTGACTGGCACTTTGCTTAGACTCTGGGGCACAGTCACTACGGCCACTCTCCGGAGTCCCAGGGCTGAGGGCCAAGGAGAGGTAAGGGGGCCCGGGAGGCCGTACGTACTTGCATTGGCATTGGGGACGGGCACTGGCTGGGTGTAGTACCCAGGCGGATTCATGCCCTTCCCATCTGGGCCCGTCATGAGCCCCGTGGCCGGCCCAGGCATGGGTGCTGGAGGTGTGGGGTAGTAACTGTTAACAGAAACTGTCTCTTCATAGGATGGGGGCGCAGTTGGCACCGAGGAAGGTCCAGCAGCCGCCTGGTAGGATCCTGGAGCAGACATTTTACCTAAAGTAAAACCAGAAGACACCAGATCAGAAATTCAATTGACAGGGGCCTCCCTGGTGGTGCAGCGGTTAAGAATCCACCTGCCAATGCAGGGGACACGGGTTCGAGCCCTGGTCCAGGAAGATCCCACATGCCGCGGAGCAACTAAGCCTGTGTGCCACAACTACTGAGCCTGTGCTCTAGAGCCCGTGCTCCGCAACAAGAGAAGCCACCGCAGTGAGAAGCCTGTGCACCGCAACGAAGAGTAGCCCTGGCTCGCCGCAACTAGAGAAAGCCCGTGTGCAGCAACAAAGACCCAATGCAGCCAAAAATAAATAAATTAATTAATTAAAAAAAAAATTCAACTGACATCTCCCCATCTCTCTTTTCCACTCTCAATCCTTTTTTTTAACATCTTTATTGGAGTACAATTGCTTTAAAATGTTGTGTTAGTTTCTGCTGTACAACAAAGTGAATCAGCTATACTTATATATACATCCCCATATACCCTCCCCCTTGAGCCTCCCTCCCACCCTCCCTATCCCACCCCTCTAGGTCGTCACAAAGCATCGAGCTGATCTCTCTGTGCTATGTGGCTGCTTCCCACTAGCCATCCATTTTACATTTGGTAATGTATATATGTCAATGCTACTCTCTCACTTAGTCCCAGCTTCCCCTCCCCCTCCTGTGACCTCAAGTCAGTTCTCTATGTCTGCATCTTTATTCCTGACCTGCCACAAGTTTCATCAGTACTGTTTTTTTAGATTCCATATATGTGCATTAGCATCTGGTATTTGTTTTTCTCTTTCTGATTTACTTCACTCTGTACGACTGACTCTAGGTCCATCCACCTCATTACAAATAACTCAATTTCGTTCCTTTTTATGGCTGAGTAATATTCCATTGTATATATGTGCCACATCTTCTTTATCCATTCATCTGATGATGGACATTTAGGTTGCTTCCATGTCCTGGCTATTGTAAATAGTGCTGCAATGAACATTGTGGTACATGTATCTTTTTGAATTTCTTTCATTTTCTAACTGACAGACAATTAGGAAATGACCTGTGTCCAGTCTTGTCCAAAAGCCAGAAACGGAGTTAACATCATCCCTTCCAGACCCAAGAATGAGAACCTTAACAAGAGATTCCCTACATAAAGGTAAAAGGTAGGGGGACATCCCTGGTGGTTCAGTGGTTAAGACCTCAAGCTTCCACTAGAGGTTCAATCCCTGATTGGAGAACTAAGATCCCACATGCTGAGTCGAGTGGCCAAAAGAAAACAAAGGATTGCCTTGGGTATTGCTCACCCTTTGCATTTCCATTTTAAAAAAAAAGAAAGAAGGTAGATGATGACAAGAGAAAAATTACCCAAATCCCCTGGGCAAACATCCGCCAAATGTGAACATAAATTTTTTCACACTTGAAACCATCACCCAACCAAGACCTATCTTTCATATCTAGTGTTTTTTCTTTTCTTTTCTTTCCTCCTTTTTTAATCTTTTTTTAAAAAATTAACCACTGCAGTTTTTACTAACAGTGTTTCAAGTGACCGGAAAAGACAAAGGCCTTCAAAAGCCAACCACAAACTATGGCAAATACTAAGCAAAACAAGCCAGAGGCCAAGAAACCCACATGGTGAATGCCATGTACCCGAAGTCCAGAAGCAGGAAAAGGAATCTTGGGGGTGTAAGTTAAGAAAACGGTTACTCTTGGGAGGGGAAGGAGAGTCTGGAAGAGGCTGGTGGGTGAGGGTGTCTAGTCATGTTCTCTTCATCTGGGGGTGGTTACACAGGAATGTCCACTTTGTGAAAATTCGAGTTGTACAATTAAGTTATGTGCCCTTTTCTGTATATATGCTATAGTTTTTAAAAAGTAAACACACACAGGGACACACAAACCAACCAGTTCTCGTTTTGAAAAGTGAGAATCAGAGCAGCCAGGCACATATTTCCTTTTGTGAGGGCAAAGAACCGTTTTTTTTTTTTCCCTGCAGAACTGATGCCCGCCTAGAATTACATGGCCTGGACCCAGGGTGTGTTCCTGTCTGCGGTCCCATGCTCGGCAGCCCCCGGGCAGCTGGAGAAGGACACAGTGCCGTCCTTTGTCTGCTTCTGTTTTTCCAACGGGGCAGGGCTAACGCTGCATTAGAAGATCCATTCAAACCTGTCTCAGGAGAAACGGAGCACAGAGCTCTGAGGGCAGCGAGCCACAGTCCGGGGGCTTGGCCGGGCCTGTGCTGCTTCCCACGCACCATGCCTCCTCTTCTAGATCCCGTGGGAAGTAGAATCGATTCATTCTGCTGCGGGGAGAAGGGGAGAATCCTTCAAGGACGCTCTGCCTTTCAGCCCAGCCCAAAAGAGATTTCTCTGGGGGAAGAGATGAAAGGGCTTTCAAAGTGGAAAGAGAGACATGGGAAGATGACCATGCATAAAACAAAATCCATAAATAAAGCCAGATAGGTTGGAGCTGGGTTCTAGAAAATTGTGGAAGTCCTATGGAGATGTTTGGATCTCATTCTATAAGCCTGGGGCTGTCCAAGGGAAACTTTCCAGAAGGATGGAAATGGTCTCTATGTGGGCTGTTCAATACGGTCGCCAGCAACCACACCACACTGCCAAACACTTGAAATGCGTCCGAGGAACTGAATTGTTAAATTATATTTATTTAAATTGAAAATCGAATATAGGGAATTCCCTGACGGTCCAAGTGGTTAGCACTCTGTGCTTTCACCACTGAGGGCCTGGGTTCAATCCCTGGTTGGGGAACTAAGATCCCACAAGAAAAAAAAAAAAAAAAGAAAGAAAGAAAGAAAGAAAATCAAATACACAATGCATTTACTGGAACATTTTTATGTAAGTCTGGGACTCCTGGGGTATGCGAATCTACTTTCTCAACAGCAAATTTAAGGAACTCTGAATTGAGATCAAATGTTTTTGATAAAATTTTAGCATCCAATTTGGGATATGATGTCAACGTAAAATACACCTTGGATTTCAAAACATTTTTTAAATGTTAACGTGAAACACCTCGTTCATAATTTTTTATATCGACTCTAGATTGAAATGATAATACTTTAGATAGCCAGAGTTAATATGTTGTTCCAGTTCATTTCACTTGTTTCTTTTTACTTTTTAAAATGTGGTTACTAAACAATTTTAAATTGCCTATGTGGCTCGCTTTCTGGTTCTATGGGATAGGAACCATGGAAGGTTACCGAGAAAAGGAAAGGTTCAACCCTAGACAGGGTAGATGAAGCAGAAGGTCTGGAAAGGAAACAAGAAGCAAAGCTCGGAAGGCCCCTGTGTGGGGGTGGAAGGCCCAGGGATGGGGCGAGTCTACAGTGGGGGGTTGACCCCAGAACATCTTTGTGAAAACAGGCTCAGGGTTTAAAACAGACTGACTGTGAAAAGTGGTTAAGGTATATAACTGTGTCAATTTCCTCTCACCCACAGGAACAGAAATGCAGAAGTAGGAGGGAAGATGGGCCACAAACATCGGCCCCAGGATGCCTCTCTACCAGGCTCACCTCCAACGCTGGCTGCTGTCCCCTCCCGGCTTGCCCCAGACCTCCCCACATCCGTGCACTGGGCTGGAGGAGACTTCAGCTGGGGGAAACACGGCTGCCTCGTGCTCCCGGGTATTTTACATCCGTGCAGAACGTCAAGGACTCACTGTCCCTTCCTGTCTCAGGAAAGGCAGACCCAGAGCTGCCAACACGATTTATTATGAAAACTGAGTCATATAAAAAAACCCACATGAGCAGAAAGCACCATGCGTCCAGAAAGCCTAAAATAGCATAGTTTGCTGTGGTTGCAAACAGAGTGCTTCGGGAGGGGAAACAGAAGGTCTTGGGGTGCCCCAAATTCTGCAAATAGTTCGGGTCAAACCATTGCTTCTCTCCTCCGAAAGGGAAGAAACTCAGAGATTGTGAATTGTGCTGCTGAGAGCGAACACACAGGTGTTAGGAAGCTGGGGGGAGGTGGGGTTCTTGCCAAGACATCTAAAGGAAGGAAGGGCCTGAGCTTCTGGTTCTGGAAATTAATGTCTACCCACCCCTGCCCCTGTTTTAATTGACAATCATCATCTTTCTTGTGGTCACATCCTATTTTCTGGAACTTCAGGACACTCTCTCTCGGGAACATTGCTTTTGGATCAAACAGACACATAAACACGCTCATAATTCTGAAAAGAACAAGAGCAACAGTCTAGAATGGTTTAAGGAAAGGAAGGAAGGAAGGAAGGAAGGAAGGAAGAAGGAAGGAAGGGAGGGAGGGAGGGAAAGAAAACATATAACCAGCTGCTTTGAAAGCTTTCTAAATAAATTCCACAGCTTGCCTTCCCCCAGGCCCCAGGCCAGGAAATGCCACTTCAGTCAATCCCATTTCTCTCCCTCTCTTTTTTCTTTTCTCTCCCCACCCCCATTTCTTTTTAATTTGGTTTCCCCCAGGGGCAGGAGGCCCACCTAGCCAGCCACTAAGCCACCCTTCCAGAAAGGATTTGCTCAACTGGCCTCCACACTCCCCTCCTCACCCCCACAATGTGAAATTCTTAAGGGCAGACACACATGTGGACACAGACACACAGACACACTCCACTGTCAGCAGAGAACCCTGCATCCCTCCAGAGCCGCCGCCTGTGTGCTGAGGCACTAGCACAATTCCATCTAACACTTGTGACCCGTTTTTCTGGGACAAACTGGAAACCACGGGAAAGTGTCTTTTAGTTTAACAAAACAGAAAAGCCACAGTTTTGCCACGTAAAAGCACAGCCTTGAGAATCCTTTGGTGGCCCTGGGTGGCTGGGGTGCAGCCTCTGCAGAACCCAGGTTGCCACAGTTACGGGGAGCTTTGTGGGGGGAAATAAAGGAACAAACAAGGGGGTCTCCCTCCTCCCTCCCCAGTTGTTTAACTTTCTTATTAAGCCCCTGAGAGTGGCTTTTCTCGACTGTCTATTGAAAAGGACACATTGAAGGCGATTCTCCACCCACCTTCCACCTGCCCCCGCAGGAATCGAGGAAATGTTAAGGGCTGGAGATTTCTGTTTCCACCATCTCATAATGACTCTTATTAGCTCCTTCCAAATGCAGAGAGAGGCACTCCAAACCCCTTTTTTTAAATATGGAAAATTTGACCAGGGCTGACCTCACGGGCATGTGACCCGTGTAGGCCCACGGGGCCCTACACGCAGAAGGGCCCCCCAAGCTCCGTTGAATGCTGCCGCCATCTTGAAATTCCAAATACTTCTCGAACCAGAGGCCCTGCCTTTCCACGCTGCACTGGGGCCAAATGTTAGGTAGCCAAATCGTGACCATTGGTTACAGAAAAGGAAAAGGAGGCATTTCTGATGCATGAAGAGATGCATTCCTGATGCAAGAAGAACAAGGGTGGGCTTCCCTGGTGGCGCAGTGGTTAAGAATCTGCCTGCCAATGCAGGGGACATGGGTTCAATCCCTGGTCCAGGAAGATCCCACAGGCCACGGAGCAACTAAGCCCATGCGCCACAACTACTGAGCCAGAGCTCTAGAGTCCACGAGCCACAACTACTGAAGCCCGCGTGCCGCAACTACTAAAGCCTGTGCGTCTAGAGCCCGTGCTCCGCAACAAGTGAAGCCACCGCAATGAGAAGCCAGCGCACCGCAACAGAGTAGCCCCTGCTCGCCGCAACTAGAGAAAGCCCACATGCAGCAACGAAGACCCAACACAGCCAATCAATCAATCAATCAATCAGTAAAGAACTGAATAAAAAAGAACCAGGCTTGGACTTGGAAGTTGGCCCATGACCAGCTGCATGATCCTGGGCCCCACTCTCTCATTCGTAAATAAGCCAATTGGAAGTTTGGGGTCCCTAGCTGAAAACATCCCTTGTTCTGAGACAATGATTCGCTGGGTGAAAGATATTCTCTTAAATGGGCAGTGAGGGCTACACGGATATTTATTCCTGGGCAGGCCTACGGGAATAAGTCTGGGAGTAGCTCATTCACTGAACTCAGTATAAAACAGGATTTCCCAATCTTGTTTTCATTACAGCCGCCTCCCTCCTTCCCCTCCTACCCCTGGCCCCCAAGGAAAAATTTAAATTATATTTAAATTCAATTAATTAACTTGAATATAATTTAATTTCTACCTAACAAGAAAAATTAAATACTAAGAAATAAGATTTTGTTGGGCAGGGTTGAGTTTTGGAGGGCCACACACCACTGTAATATTTCAGATTTTTTTCACCTCTCCCCTCCCCCAAGAACCAATTTTCATTCCTTGGATCCCCAGTGAGAACTCACTGTTTGGTAAGAGGTACTTGGGCCCAATGAGTTCCGCCAATCACCCACATTTGTTCATTGAGTATTTCTAAATTATGACTCCTCCTTTCTTGGTGTCATAAACGCAATTGTCCAAACTCAGTTTTTAACCTTTTACGGACCAAGTCCTAGGGATCCCTTACATCTGCATGTTCTTTTCCAGGCATGCCCAGCCCTCTCGCAACTTAATCACATGAGCCACAAGGGAGGGAGGTGGACAGGGGTAGGGTGATCAGACGGAGGGATACTTCCTTCTGTTGTACTGGGGCCAAGCAGGGCTGGGCTGGCATCCACTTCCTCCTGCACCCATCACTCCTCTGGGTCTTGAATCTGCTGGGTTGTCACTCCAGGAAGAAAGTAAAGGGTGCTCAGGGGTTCCAAAGACTGTTTACACCTTATTTTGTTATCTCAGAGTCCAGAGGTCCTGGCCTGATCAGAATCTACTACTCATCTCACAACTGCTACTCCGCACCCCAACCCAGATTCACAACTGCATTAAGATGAACCGTAACAGGCTCTTAACTTTACCGCAGCGGGCCCTGTAATTCACGCCCTTACATGCATCATCCCATGTCATTCCCACACCACTGAGTCAGAAATTATTGTTGTCATCAACCCGATTCACAGATGAAAAAACTGGGGCCCAGAGAGGTTGAGCAGCTTATCCAAATTTACACAGATGGAGTGGTTTGAACCCATGCCCCTCAGACTCTGGAGCTCTTTAGAACTCATCAAAATACCTCCCAGGCTGGGAGATCCAGACACAATCAGCAACTCGTTTTGCACACTTTGCCCCCCCCCAATGAAACGTGAAAGGAAAAATCAATTCTCAGTGGAAGCAACATATCTGAGCCCGAGGCGACAGGTCACCCCATTTCTCTCTGCCTTCCTAACACCCGTGAAGATGCATATACACAGACTTTCACACGACACACTCAAGACAAGATTTAAAAAACTACCTGCCCATTATGGACTCCAACTAATTTTGTCATGAGGACTTTGCAGTTCAAAACGATCTACTTCTTTAATGAGAATCAGGGGTCCAGGAGGTCAGTGATTAGCCAAAGTTAGATATCCACAGAGCAATTCCTGCTCATCTGGGGGACACAAGCAACGAAGGGGAGATCTCAGAACTTCCGAGATGCCACATTTGCTTCAAGCAGCAGTGGGAGGCTGGGTTATCTCTGCCACCTGCTGCAGCTCCCAGGGAAGAAAAGGCAAAGGCCATGCCAACCGAGTCTCAGAGCAGGCTTTTTAATATCGCTGTTGAAAGACTGTCGCAAAAAGCCCTCAAAATCCTGGAGAGGAGCCACGCCGGTGGGCGCAGTGATCTTCGCGCCTTGAGCTGAGATTAATGAATTGATCCTGAAACCTCGAGACACAGGAAAAAAAACTCCAAGTCACCTGCAGCAACAGATTTGTTCCTAAAAAAACTCGGCCTAAACAGTCTTAGAATTCCCGGAAACACCCCGGTGGAGCTGCTATTCCGGGCCCTCACACAAGCTCTGGGAGTCATCGTACTCGGTCTGAGCCTGCACCACTGTTCACTGGATAACTTGGGGTCCCAGCCTGGCAGCGTTTGCCTGGAATCCTAAATTCAGAGGCAGGGGGCTGACTTCCGGGAAGCCTAGAGATGGCTGGCCGACCAGCTCGATCACTGATACAGCGGTTCCAAAACATCGCTGGGATGAACCTCGAAAACATGATCCTAAGTGAGAGAAGCCAGACGCGAAATCATTGTATGATTCCATCCATTTATACGAAATGTCCAGGATAGGTAAATCCAGAGACAGAAAACCAATTAATGGTGCAGGAGCTGGGGGTGGGGAGGGGAGGGTACTGGGAGGAAACAGGTACGGGGTTTCTTTTTAGGGTGATGAAAATGTTCTGGAACTGGATGGAGGTGATGGTTGCAAAACACTATGAATGTACTACTTGCCACTGAACTGTACACTTTCAAATGGTGAATTTTATGTTTGGTGAATGTTACCTTAGTAAAAAGAAAAAAAAGAAAGAAAGATAAAAGCAGTGCTAGAAATCTTTTATCTATCGTCTCCATATCACAAGCCAAGGCCTGCAATTTGAGTCTCCAAATCCACCACTGGCCTTAGTTCAATGCATTCAGTGGCCCGTTTACCTAAAATTGAGACCACTGGGGTCTTTCTGACACCGGCCAGCGTGTCCCCGACTAAGGTGACCTAAGGTCTTGAGTTGCCTGGGATGGAGGGGGTTCCCAGGACACGTTGAACCCCTAACTCCCCACCCTGCCTCTCACTTCACCTCCCACCACAGTTGCAAATTGATGTGTCTGCAGCCTGGCTTGGATGTCCCCAAACATGCCCCAAGCGTGCTCTTTCCTCTTTGCCCCCTGTCTCCTTCCTTCCCTATGGGTTTGCAAATTCCTCTCACCCATCATATCCCTGCTTGGCTGCCACCTTCTCCAAGAGGTGATCTCTGGCTTTCCCAGAGGAGAACTAATTCCTCCCGAACCTCTCTCTACACAGTGCAGAAATCAAGGGTGCAGGGTCTGGAGCCAGACAGCCTGTGGTCGCATCAAAGTTCCCCTGGGCATGACTTTGGTGCCTCAGTTTTCCCATCTGTAAAATAAGCACACTGGCAGCTTCTTCCTCATGAGGCTCTTGGGAGGATTAAATGAATCCACTTGCGAAAAGGACCCAGAGCAACGAGAGACACATATGCCCTCAGCACGTGCTAGCTGTCATTAACATATGTTTCTCTGCTGTACTTGTCACAGGGCACCTTTCTCGTCTAAGACGTCTTCCTAACCAGTCTGTGGGCCCTTTAAGGGCAGGGATTGAAATTATTAAAATCTGCATCCCTAGCACCTAGAACTAAGCTCAAAACATCATGGGTGCTTCATAGGGTAACCCACTGTCCCAGTTCGCCCAGGAAAGAGGGATTTTCCCGGATACAGGATTTTTGGTACCTAAATTGGGAAAGTCCCTGGCAAAGACCAAGACAATTTGGTCACCCCGATATTTCCACAAATGTTTGGAGAAAATGATACCTATGTGTAAAAAGGACACCAAGACCCATCTTGGATGGCATCAAGATTTGGAAGCAGACATAAATGGGAGGGTCTTACCCTAAGAGCCTCAACTTAGAATCTGACAAAAATGAAGTTTTTTTTTAATAGGAAGATGTTACTAACAACAGGTCTCGATAACAGATGGCCTCGCAGTTCAGCTCAAGGTAACATGAGGGTTTGGCCAAATATGCTCCAGAACTGGAATCACTTAATTGGTCTGGAATCCTTTGTTTCCTCCAGAACTCCCTGGGGAGAATGGTATTTCTCAGCAGGGCACCCTGTGATGTCCAGGCAGAAGGTCAAGGTGTGGGTGGAGGGACTTCCCTGGTGGTGCAGTGGTTAAGAATCCACCTGCCAATGCAGGGGATACGGGTTTGAGCCCTGGTCCAGGAAGATCTCACGTGCCATGGAGCAACTAAGCCCATGTGCCACAACTACTGAGCCTGTGCTCTAGAGCCTGCGAGCCACAACTACTGAGCCCGCGAGCCACAACTACTGAAGCCCGCGCACCTAGAGCCCGTGCTCTGCAACAAGAGAAGCCACGACAATGAGAAGACCGCGCACTGCAACGAAGAGTAGCCCCCGCTCGCCGCAACTAGAGAAAGCCCACGCGCAGCAATGAAGACCCAACATAGCCAAAAATAAATAAATAAATAAGTTAATTAAAGAAAAAAAAGAAAGAAGGGCTCTCCTCACACCCTTTGGGGAAAAAAAAAAAAAGATGTGGGTGGAAAGAACTTGAAAAGGGAAGCGTGGAGGCAAGTAAACACAAACAAGACAAAATCAGAGACAAAAAGAAGCCACAGTCTCTAAACTTCAAGATCGGTTCATTTTTACTCTTTGATGCAAGTTTCTGAGGCTGCTCGTCCCCGGGCTCTGCAGAAGGCGCCCCTGAATTTTGCCGACAACCACTGCTGGTCCTTGTTGGGGTTTCAGAAGAGAGCGAGAAGGAGGTGCTTCCTGCGGCTGCACCATCCGTCCAAGATCTGAACTTATGAGCAGGCTCCTCGCTGCCACCAGCCCAAACTCAGTAACACCTGTCACTCCATGTTCATCACCTGGTCCTTGGCATGGCTCTGAAGCCACTTGTTCTACGTGGATGGTGTGTCAACCATTCTCCAAAAATGACAATCTTTTTTCATGGGTGTCAAGAAAATTCGGAGGCTCTAACGAGCTTCTACCCCAAGATGCCGTAAGCATGAGCAGCTGCTGACACGCGTGGACAGGAAGTGGGGGGACGGAGTTCACACCTGTGCAGCATCTCCACCCTCAGTGCTTACCTACAACCAGCACGGACGGAACGGGGACTCTTGGCAGATGAGGGGCTTAAGGAGTCTCAGGTGACTTTTTTCTCCCAACTCCCAATCCTTTCTGGTGAAATGACCGACAGGCAGGCAGGGTCCAAAAGCAAAGGAGGAGGAGGACAGAGAGGTAATGCCCGATGCTGAGAATTCTCCTTGGGCAATTGTACAAGACACATGGGCTTCACAGGCGACTCTGATCAGGAACTGACCTGGTGGAGCAGCAAGGCCATGGCCACTGAGCTCAGAAATGTTACAGGTGGGATGTCTCTGCCTGGTACCCAAGATACGGTTGCATGTGGGGTCTTCAGAAACACCTGTGTGTGTTGCCTGTCACTTACAAGCATGGGCGGGCACCACCCACCTCTCAGGGGTCAGTAGGAATGACGTGGACCACGACCTGGCCTGCTGAATACCCAACAGAGATTTGGAGAAAAGAGAAGACATGGAAGAATGTGAGCAGATGGGGCACAGAGAGGGGAACAAAAAAGGCCCAAAGAAAATTAAGACGATAGGATTTTAAGGTTGGTTGAATGTTTAACAGCAGTAACTGGGACCAAACTTCCTTGGTTCAAATCCCAACTCTGCCATGTCTAGGCTGTGTGAACTTGGGTGAGTTGCTTCATTTCTCTGTGCCTTGGTTTCCTCATCTGGAAAATGGGCTAACAATCATACCCACACCTTCACAGTGTTGCAAGTTGGATGTGCCCAGAACACTGGGCACATGGGTCACTACGAAAGCATTAGTTCTAATTACTTACAGGGAAGCAGAGTAAAATCCGGGGAGGGGTCACTTGCCCTCAGTGACACAAGAGGTCTCACTGCCAGGAGGCAGGAGGACCCAAGCACAGACCCCATCACACCACGTGCCCCTGTTCTGAGGCCTCTACCTTCACGCCTTTACTTGTTTGTCCAAACCCCCTACAGTCTGACCCTCCCAGCCCCACCTGCAGTGCATAGGCAGAATAATGCCCCTTAAAGCTGTCCACACCCTAATCCCCAGAACGTGTCTTAAATGGCAAAAGGGACTCTACAGCTGTCATGAAGTTAAGGCCCTTGAGATGAGGAGATGATCCAGGTGGGCCTGAGGCAACCACAAGGGGTCCTTAGAATAGGGAAGCAGGAGGGCCTGAAAGAGAGAAGAGGCCCACTGGCTTTGAAATTGGCCCACGGAGCCATGAACCAAGACATGCAGGCGGATGCTAGATGGATTCCGGCCTAGAGCCTCGAGGAGGAATGCAGCACCTTGAGTGTCACCCATTTTGGACTTCTGAGCTCCAGACTGTAGGATAATAAACGTGTTATTTCAGCTACTAGGCTTGTAATTTGTTACAGCAGCCAGAGCAAACGAACCTGCCCCCTCCTAGCTAGGTTGCCCAATCCCCCTCTGGCCCTGCAGACTCCCAAGGGGGCTCTCCCCCTCCCATGGTGGGTGCCCCCCATCAGAGACCTGAGCCCCTCAACCTCCCACCCCAGCTCCCAGGCATCTGTCCACCCACCCTTGGTACTGAAGGAGCCCTTCTCTGGTTCAAACTCCACTTAAAGCCCACAAGTGTGGCCACCCCGCCACACCCCACCACGTCTGGGGGACTTTGCTCCAACAATGACTCCTCCTGCCAACCCTGCCCTCTCAGCTGGCTTCTCTCCGGATCTCTAGGCTGGTTCAAATCTTTCCTTATTAAAAGGTAAAAACCAGGGCTTCCCTGGTGGCGCAGTGATTGAGATGCAGGGGACACGGGTTCGTGCCCCGGTCCGGGAAGATCCCACATGCCACGGAGCGGCTGGGCCCGTGAGCCATGGCTGCTGAGCCTGTGCGTCCGGAGCCTGTGCTCCGCAACGGGAGAGGCCACAACAGTGAGAGGCCCACGTACCGCAAAAAAAAAAGTGAAAAAAAGGTAAAACCCAAAACCCCTCTCTTCCCTCAGTCTGGGTCCTCAGCCCCTCTGGCTCCCTGCTTCTCTTCCGTGTCCACGGATTCACCCCTGACCACCAGCCTCCTTCCTCCCTTGGCCATGACCCCTCCAAGCCCACTTCCCGTTTCCTGTCCTCTTCTCCCAAGGCTGCTGGCATCTCCTCTGGAAGGACTGCCTCACTGGCCTGGCCCTGCACCTCTACCTTCAGGGGCTGTGCCTCCCCGTCAGCCCGTCCACAGCAGGTCCCCGGGGGACTCGGGGGTCTGCACGCAATGCCCACGGTCCCCCGAACTCCTCAACCCCACACCCATCATGCTGACCACGACCCACCCCTGGACAGCTCCCCCCCACCCCACCCCACCCCAGCCAAGCCAGTCTTCATACAGAAAGATGCTTGTCTCTCTCTAAAGCAGGGAGATGCAGTTAAAACGACTCAGAGACAGATGGTCAAGCTTAATATCATCAGTGAGGAGTCATGTGGACATCACGCACCTGCTGATCTGACGGAGTGAAAAGGGCACTCTGGCTTGGTGGTCCTGCTCCCCAAAACTCCTGACCCCAGGCTCATCACAAGAAAACCTCAGACAAACCGAAATTGGGCGACTTTCTACAGGGGACCAGGCCAGAACTCAAAACAGCCAAGGTCATGGAAAAAGGAAAGCTTGAGAAACTGTCACAGACCAAAGGAGAATGACAGGTGACAACCGAACAAAAGATAGGATCCTGGATTGGACCCTGGAATGGAATCCACTGGAAAAACTGGTGACACTCAAAAAGTCTGGAGCTTGGTTAACAGGAAGTTACCAATGTCAGTTTCTTAGTTGTGGCGAATACACCCTGATGATGTAAGATGCTAACAGTAGGGGAGGCTGGATGGAGCATATGGCACTTCTGCACCAGCTCTGCAACTTTTCTGTATATCTAAAACTATTCTAAAATGAAAGGTTTGATAGACAGAGGTAACAAACTTATGGTTAACAAAGGGGGAAGGTGGGGAGGGATAAATTAGGAGTTTGGGATTAGCAGGTATACACTAATATACACAAAATAGATAAATAACAAGGACCTACTGTATAGCACAGGGACCTATATTCAAAATCCTGTAATAAACCATAATGAAAAAGAATATGTATATATATGTATAATTGAATCACTCTGTCACAGGCCAGAAACTAACACATTGTAAATCGATTATACATCAGTTAAATAAATTAATTAAATGAAAGGCTGTGTTTAAAAAAATCCACAACTGATACCCAGATCTGTTTCACCCATCATTAGATTTGCCATTTTCACCCCGGCAAAGAGCAGAATGTTTGATTGTACACAGAGCTGGCCTGGACGTGGTTGAACAGGCCTCTCTCCCAGAGCCGGTAGGAAGGTAACCTGAGTCTCACACAACAGAAGCATCTACCAAAATTTAACATGCATGAGTCCTTTAACCTAGCAATTCCTCCTCTAGGAATCTGTATCAGAGCTGACCCCATGCCTGGGTGCAGTGACAAAATGATGAGCACACAAGGGTACTCACTGCAGTGTTGCCAGAAAACACCTAATTTTCCATCAGCAGAGGCCTGGGTAGACCAGTTATGGCGCATCCACACAAGGGAATAGTATGCAACCATCAAGAATGAATGAGGGGGCTTCCCTGGTGGCGCAGTGGTTAAGAACCCACCTGCCAATGCAGGGGACGCAGGTTCGAGCCCTAGTCCAGGAAGATCCCACATGCCGCGGAGCAGCTAAGCCCGTGTGCTACAACTACTGAGCCCGCGTGCCCAAGAGCCCATGCTCCGCAACAGGAGAAGCCACCACAATGAGAAGCCCGCGCACCACAACGAAGGGTAGCCCCAGCTCACCGCAACTAGAGAGAGCCCGCGCGCAGCAGCGAAGACCCAACGCAGCCACAAAAAAGACAGAATGAGGAAGTTTATGTGCAGAAACGCAGTTATCTCCGAGATGTATCAGTGCATGACAAAAGCCCAAATGGTGTTTATTGTCATAGGCCATCATTTGGGTACAAGGAAGAAGGATATATGTATTTCTTTGTAAAATATGCATAAAATGCCTCCAAACGGATACACAAGAAACTGATAACTGGGAATTCCCTGGCGGTCCACTGGTTAGAACTCAGCGCTTTCACTGCTGCATGATGTGGCCAAAAGGAAGAAAAAAAAAGAAAAGAAGAAAAAAAGAAAGAAACTGGTAACAGTGGTTGCCTGTAAGCAGAGGGGGGAGGTGCACTGGGGGATGCAGCCAGATGAATGCTTTTCACTCTTATACCCTAAGCTGATCTTTTGTATATTGAGCCATAGCAAGATTACAAAATCAAAAAATTAAATTAAGAAAAAATTAATAAGTTAAACATATTTATAACTTAAAAATTTTACAGTTCTATACTCTATAATTTATTTATATTAATTATGATGTATTTATAATAAAATAAGTTTTAAAATTAATGAAATTAAAAATAAAATACATTAAACCTTTTATTTTAATAAATTTATTTTATTTGTTTATTTATTTTTGGCAGCATTGGGTCTTCGTTGCTGTGCACAGGCTTTCTCTTGTTGTGGCGAGCGGGGGCTACTCTTCATCGCGGTGCGTGCGCTTCTCATGGCGGTGGCTTCTCTTGCTGTGGAGCACAGGCTCCAGGTGCGCGGGCTTCAGTAGTTGTGGCACGCAGGCTCAGTCGTTGTGGCTCACGGGCTCTAGAACACAGCCTCAGTAGTTGTGGTGCACGGGCTTAGTTGCTCTGCAACTGGCATGTGGCATCTTCCTGGACCAGGGCTTGAACCCATGTCCCCTGCATTGGCAGGTGGATTCTTAACCACTGCGCCACCAAAGAAGTCCCAAAACGTCTTTTTTTTTTTAATGGGGAAAAAGAGCCTCTTCTGCAAACCCATATTTGCCCTCCCCAGGTTGGTCTCTCTTGTCCTCCCACCTCTGGGTGAAATGACGTTATCATTAAAGTTACTGATTACTTCTCTTTGGTGAAAAGATGTGCACTCCACCGTTTCTGCTATATCAGCCCCAAATCTGTACTAACAACATCCTATTGGCCAAAATAAAATTCTTCTCTTCACATTTTACGCTATGATCCATTTTTCAGGCGGGAGGTTCTGAAGGCTGATGGCGGATGTGGGATTGGGGAGGTATGGACCCTCCCTCACTGGGCTTAAGGAACCCATTTAGGGAGGCAAAGTTAACCAACATGGGGAGATATGGGAGCAAACGCAAAGGGGAAACAGCCCAGATTCTAAGGCAAGTGGAGGGTCTAAGACAAGAGAAGGACACAGGCGAGGGCAGAACAGGAGGTGGGTGAACAGTGTGGCAGAAGACACAGAGGCAGGCACACCTGTGTCCTGTGGGGGCGTGAGCAGTGGTTGGCCAGGAGGGTGCGGTCGGGTTACAGGAGCACTTTCTACATCAAGAGCCTGGCCCTGGGACTTCCCTGGCGGTCCAGTGGTTAAGACTCCGCGCTTCCCACTGCAAGGAGAGGAGGTCCTATCCCTGGTCGAGGAACTAAGATCCCGAAGGCCACACAGCATGGCCAAGAAAAAAAAAAACAAAGAGTCTGGCCCTGGTGAGGTGGGGACCAGGCTACCAGGCTGGACCTTCTGGGGAGGGACCCCCACGCAGGTTCTGTTTCATTAACCAGCAGCCCAAGAGCGACTTGAAAAGCCCCCCAAAGTTTTCAACCCCTGCCGGGGAGAATTCAGATTCTAAAAATAAGCCTCAAAACCTAGAATACCAGGAGAAAGCAACCACAGCAGAAGCCATCCAACAACTCCCCATCAGTATAAACACACATCAAAGGCCCAAAGACCTGTAGCCAAGGGGTCCTCTCCCCAGATCACATCTCAACACAACAAAAACTCCAGTCTCATAACTTCTGGTGTTGCTTCATTCTGATCGAGGCCCCTTTTTCAATATCTCTCCCCTGAAAATCTCTTAACCATTTTCTAAAATGATCCCCTATTATTTCTCTCTGCCTTCTTAAAGTCAAGAAAGAAAGGAAGAGAGAAAGAGAGGGAGGGAAGTGGAGGGAGGGAGGGAGGGAGGGAGGGAGGGAGGCAGGAAGGGAAATGCTTGTGTCAGCATCTTGCGGTTCTGTGATACCCCAGGCTGCTGGCAGCCCCCATCCTGCTCCTCCATTTGCTGCTTCAAAGCTTCCGAGGACTGGAAAACCAGAACCCAGTGTGTAAGAACTCTGTGTAAAGTAAGAATTACTAGTTTCCTTTGGTGCCTCCCATGAGAAAAGTAAACAAGCTTGGGCATTTATCTTGATGATAAATACCTGTGTTACTTGGGAGACTCCTATTTGCTTATTTTCTCAATTCTGGCCATAGTCCAGATGACTGTAGGTTTTATAACTGTCATACCTTTGAAAGTTATACAACAGTCTTGCCTTTAGCGAGACTTAAGGTGAGAACAGGGTGGTAAACATTAGCTACTGCAGTCTTTTAAGGCATGCCCCGCTTCCCCTTGCCTATCCTATACAACCCAGCCCTGGATGACAGAAGCCTTCCTACTGTGTCCTAATTGCTTCCTGTGTGCAAATTACATTCTGTTTCCCTAACTGGACTGCATTACACCCCTCCAGGGAAGGGCTATCTTCCATGTTTCTCTGGATCCCCCAGAGCTTTAGCGAAAGCAACGCACAGACAACCTCCTGGCAGAGCTGAGATTTCATGCGCACATATGGGGTATATCTATCTCATATACGACGGGGGAATCTATAGTGCACGCTCTTTGAAAGAGTGTATTTTTGGGGGGTAGTTTTCTTTTCCAGTTTGAGATATAACTGACATACAGCACTGTGTAAGTTTAAGGTGTACAACATAATGATTTGCCTTACATACATCACGAAATGATTGCCACAATAGTTCAGTGAACAGCCATCCTCTCATAAAGATTCAACACTAAAGAAATAGGAAAAAAATTCTTTTCCTTGTGGTGAGAACTCTTAGGATTTACTTTCTTAATAAGTTTCATTTATAATGTACAGCCATATTAATTACCTTTATTATGCATTTACATCCCGAGTACTTACTTATAACTAGAGAAGTATTTCCTAAATAAAGACAAATCTTCCTTACAGAAGAATTCCAAATGATATGTGTAGAAGCTCCCTCCCTCCAGGAGGTGGAGATTAATCTAGCCCCTCCCTCGCCTAGGTGTGGGCTGGATTTAGTATCTTGCTTTTAAAGAATAGTCTAGGAAAAGAGAAAAAGACTAACTATCTACAATGGAGAAAGCTGGCAAACACCACCTTAACCTAGAGACAAAGGTTAACATCATTAGCAATGTCACATGGGTATCATGTACCCCCTGATGTGATGTGATGCAAAGAGCCCTTCATCTCTGAGGCTTTCTTCCCCCAAACCCATAACCCCAGTGCAATCATGAGAAAAACATCAGACAAACCCAATGTGAGGGAAATTCTATAAAATCTCTGCCCACTGCTCTCCAGAAAGTCATGAAAAACAAGGAAAGGAAAGACTGAGAAACCATAGTAGACCGGAGGAGACTGGGAGATGGGGTGATTCAATGCAGTATGGTACCCTGGGTGGGATCTTAGAACAGAAAAGGGACGTTGGCGGAAACACAGGTGAACTCCAAATAACGTCTGGAATGTGATTAACAGTGAGCTACCAATGTCAGTTTCCTAGTTTGACAAACGTCCTGTGGTGATGATGTGAGATGTTGGGGGGCGGGGGGTAGTCGGGACGACTGGGTGAGGGGTAGATGAGAACCCCCTGCCCGAACTGCCAATTTCCCGCAAATCTAAAATTAAACTATAAGATGAACTGGAGCAGGCAGGCCTCACTCAAAAGCATTCAAGTTCAGTTTTTAAAAACAAAAGCAAAAAAATGTTAAGGTTTACTTTTTTAAGTTTTTTTTTTCTCAAGTGTATTTTGGTTAAATGGGAAAGGTTAAGTGGAGGCGGGGGTGATGATCAGGGTTTCTATTATTTCTCACTGAGGATGAGTGGGTGGATACTTAAGTAGGTAGATAGATAGATATCACCATATTTAAGCAAATGGGCCTTAGAGTTTAATGAATCTCCAAACCTCCCAGCTGAATGCACACTGATTCCCGGCCACAGATCTGTACCCCCTCCCTTAAGATAGATTTTAAAACTCTCACAAAGTGGTTTTAACCACAGGTAGGTGATAAACTCTTCTAAAAATATATCCTCCTGTTTTCTAGATTTAGGTATCAGATCAACATACAAAAGGGCAAAGCCTTCAGAGAGAAGATAAAGCAGCTTTTTCACCACCAACTTAATCCTCTAAGATCAGTTCTTTCAGGAAGAAAAAGAGGAAGACTATTCAATTCCACTCTCTGCCCCCACCGTGCAGCCCCAGAAAAGAATCTTGCTCCGAGTATACGTGCATCACAGAAATGACCCCAGGAAAAAAAGGCATTCCTTCAGCAAAAGGAGGACACACACACACACATGCAAATTGTCAGGTCCCCTGAGAAAACAGTCTAGTTTGTACACAAGGTGGAGAACCAGCTGAGGTCAAAGAGAGATGGTCTTTCACAGCCGCTAGAGAAAAATGTTCTTTACAATAATGTGAGCACGAGTGAAACCTGATTTCAAAAACCCTAACGAATTATCTGACTTCTACATTTAGTCAATCAAATATTGTTCAAACTTCTTAAACTAAAGGCCACTGGCTAGCAATCTTTAAAATACAAAGATTCTGCGACGCTGTGTTTGCTGTAATGTAATTTAACCCGTATATGGCACCAGAAAATGTCCCAGGCAAAAGGTGCTTCTTAAACTCTCAGTCAGGAAGGAGGAAGAATTTAGACAAAAGGGGAAATTGGGATCTCCAACTCTCTTTAGGAAAGGAAGTGAGAAATTACACTAAGGTTCTTAGGCTAATGGACCCCAAAACACACTCAGTTTCGGTCTCCCTCAGTTAAAAAATACCAAAGCTCACAGGGAAAGATTTCAGAGACGTGTTTTCAAATGACATCTTCTAAATTCAGTCTGTTTCACAAGTCAAAGATAAAGTGACCACAATCTGAGAGCCAGGTTCAAAGATGGCATAACTACAAATTACAGTGATTTGTAGAATGGAAAATCCTTCCACTGGGGAGCTGGGCTGCTCCCCCAGAATCAGAGAGGGCAATTTCCCCCTGGATTCCTGGTGAAACCACATCCCCAGTTTCCACATGAATGATAGTTTTTGATGAAACAGCACAATGAGAACATTAATGGGACTATATCAGGAGACAAAATGGTATGTACCCTGATTACAACTTCATAAAAAAACAGGCACCATGACAAAAGATAAAACTGCCAAACAGCGGCTTCCCTGGTGGCACAGTGGTTAAGAATCCGCCTGCCAGTGCAGGGGACACGGGTTCGAGCCCTGGTTCGGGAAGATCCCACATGCCACGGAGCAACGAAGCCCGTGCGCCACACCTACTGAGCCTGTGCTCTAGAGCCCCGTGCTCTGCAACAAGAGGAGCCACCGCAATGAGAAGCCTGCTCACCGCAATGAAGAGTAGTCCCTGCTCGCCACAACTAGAGAAAGCCCGTTCAGTTTCGGTCTCCCTCAGTTAAAAAATACCAAAGCTCACAGGGAAAGATTTCAGAGACGTGTTTTCAAATGACATCTTCTAAATTCAGTCTGTTTCACAAGTCAAAGATAAAGTGACCACAATCTGAGAGCCAGGTTCAAAGATGGCATAACTACAAATTACAGTGATTTGTAGAATGGAAAATCCTTCCACTGGGGAGCTGGGCTGCTCCCCCAGAATCAGAGAGGGCAATTTCCCCCTGGATTCCTGGTGAAACCACATCCCCAGTTTCCACATGAATGATAGTTTTTGATGAAACAGCACAATGAGAACATTAATGGGACTATATCAGGAGACAAAATGGTATGTACCCTGATTACAACTTCATAAAAAAACAGGCACCATGACAAAAGATAAAACTGCCAAACAGCGGCTTCCCTGGTGGCACAGTGGTTAAGAATCCACCTGCCAGTGCAGGGGACACGGGTTCGAGCCCTGGTTCGGGAAGATCCCACATGCCACGGAGCAACGAAGCCCGTGCGCCACACCTACTGAGCCTGTGCTCTAGAGCCCCGTGCTCTGCAACAAGAGGAGCCACCGCAATGAGAAGCCTGCTCACCGCAATGAAGAGTAGTCCCTGCTCGCCACAACTAGAGAAAGCCCGTGAGCAGCAACAAACCCAACACAGCCAAAAATAAATAAATAATTAAATTTATAAAAAAAACTGCCAAACAAGGAAAACGGATGCTGGTTGTTTCATTCACAGCGTGAGATTATACCTGATAATCATCTTTATCTTTCATGCTTTCTGTAATATTGTTATTTTTTACATAACTTTAAAAGCTATCAGTGCAGCCTTTATGAATAACCTCCCTGGACTCAAGGTTAGGGCAAGTCAATGCTAAGCTCTTAAACTGACCCCAGGAACGCTGTCAATTCTAAAACTCCATGAGCTAAGTAAGCTTCAATTCTCCATCATCATTTTCCCTGAAGTTACCTTCTTCACCCACAAAGAAGAAAGTGCCTCTGGCTTTTCCGATCTTGGTGAATTAACTTCCTACCTACTAGGTGAACAGGGAATCACCACACAGACACCCTTGATATCTCCTTTCTTCTGTCCAGGTCTTAAACCCTATGAAACTACACACAGTTCTTCTACTGAAATAACCTGCGGCTAAGGGACAACTTCATTAGTTACGAAAGTGTTATCCTGACTGCCCAGAGTGCAAACAATAAGATGAAATTGTGAGGACCCGGGAAAGTACCACTTAGAACTCAAATAACAATGTTAAGATAAGTAAACACCAGTCAAGTTCAGAACAGGCCATAGGGGGGCCAAATGGGCACCAAAGACACCATAAACACGTCAGTACTGAAGTATGGCAGAGTTAAGGAGGACTTATTTGCATGATGAGATGGACCACCTTGCCCACTGAGCTATTCTTGTTGCAGTAAAAGCACAAATAAGGACAAGTCACCGTGCCAAGACTCTAGGACTTCGTGTCAGATCTTGCTTTTTCCACCATCACTGTAACTGGGGTTGATTGATCTTCGGTGGGAGAATTTTAAGTCCCTGATGGCATACTCCCATTCTCACAGTGGCACCATAGCACCTCTGGTTGTGGGTAATGGCAACAAATCATGCCCTGTCTATCTCCTTGAAAATGAACTTAGGCCTTCCAGTTCCTTTGCTCTCAGTGGTTCCCCTTTCACTGTTCTCAACTATGGCTAGTCTGTGCCTCCTCCGAAGCTTTGCTGAGCCCCTTCTGCTCGTTCGGAATGCTGCCCACCTAGTCCACATGTACCTTCTGCTACATGTACTCAGGCCTCTGCTTTTCTAGGAAACTTTCCCTGACTAACCTGGCCCCCAGCTCACAGCTCCCTCCTTTCCATTCCTTTCAATCCTTCCAGAGTCACAGGGGCATTGCTGAGCATTGGCTTTTCACCTTTGTGTGTTTCCATTTTCCACCCACAGCATAAACCCCTCAGGACCAGGAGCCATTTCTTCTGTGTCCTTTACAAGGCAAGGGTAGCACTTTATTTCCCCACAGCTATCCCGTAAAAGCGACCACAGGAACAAAGGGAAGTTTACTCGCCAGAGACAGCGAAAGGACTTCAATCTAGTATTTTAGAGACTTCAGAAATGGATTCTCCATCTCAGATCAATCACCGAGTCACTTAATCCACGAAAACATTACAACAAGGATACTTTTACAAATTTGAATAAAAGCATGTATTATTCATGCCTTAAAGTAACAGGAAAGAGAGAAGATGGACCTCTCCCACTGTAGATCTACAATAAATGTTTCTTAGAGAGTCTGGTGCACATTTACATTCCAGAGCAAGGACTGGCTGAGAGGTAAGCCAAGTGCAGCATGGGTGTTATTCTATGCCAGGTAGAGCAAGTCACCTGCTCTCTGGACTCTGAGCCAATTGTGATAAAACCAAACATGCTGGTGGAGTCCCAAATACCAGTTCATCCCACTACATGGCATCCAGGTTAGTCCCATTTTAAAAGAGTCACCCAGAGACGTCTTGGGGTGGGAGTAGGAAGGTAAGGGAGGCAGTCAAGCACACACTAATGCAAACCATGTCTTTCCTTAAAAGGGCCCCAGGGGAACTGCAGGGCCAACCTGCATTCCAGACAGCGCCTGAACCAGGGCCAGCTCACCAGGCCAAGGATTTATTCCCCTTGGGAAGACGGGTGGGAGAGTCTACCCTGATGGGCTAAGATGGGAAGGTCCTGTGGCTTCCAGAAACTGGATTTCCCAGCCACCAAAGCTCGGTCCAACAGGCAATGACATCAGCCCCACTTATCAGCACAAAAGCCACCAGAAAACTATTCAAAGACCAGCTGGCCTGATCCCTGGAATGCACAGCCCTTCCAGAATACACCCATTTCCCATCACCTCCTCTCCCTGACCCTGACCAAGGGCTTCTGGCAAAATTACCCCACTGCCCAGATCGACAGGGGCCTGTACAGCAGAGGGGAGGGGGCGACCTGCCTATCTTGGTAGGGAGGGGCGAGGTCCACCTCGCCGGCATGTGCCACTGGCATCCATCCAGCACCGGCAGTGGATGGGGTCCCGGCCCAGCCCTGAACTCACAGGGTGCCCACCTTACCCCCCCATGAAGGGGGCGTCTAGCCAGGGCCCAGGCTCCCTTTGCTCTGTGTCCCGGATTTTCATCTGCTGGGGGCTCCCTAGGTCCTCGGGTGTCCACACAGTCACCGGCTGAGAGCCGTCCAGAATCCTGCGGGGAACCCCCGGGGTCAGGGGAAAAACGCAGATGCCGTGGCCCCTAGAAGTCGAATTTCTGGGACCGGCGTCCGGAAATTCGTCGGGCTTTTTTGTTTGTTATTTGGTTTTGTTTCTGAATCACTGGCTGATGATTCTGGAAATCTCAACTTTGAGATAGCTGCCACCAGAGCGAGTTGAGACTTTCCTGAAAAGCCTCGGGGAGTTCTCTGAGGGGAGGCGGCCCCGCGAGTAGGAAGGGGCGCGCTTTCAGGTTGGGGCGGGACGACCCCACCGCGCGCGATCCGCGGGCGATCTGCCCACTTAGCAGAGCAGGAACGGAACCAGCCTGTCCCGCGGCGGGAACAGGCGCCGAGAGGCTGGAAACCCGGCCTCACCGGTGCCGCACAGAAGATCTGGGCGGGACCTCGACGCCTTCCA
>NW_020173198.1:14051309-14071308 GCF_003031525.2 Neophocaena asiaeorientalis asiaeorientalis | reverse complement strand
CGCGGTCGGGACCCGCGCCCAGCCACCTGCGGGGGCCGCTAACCCGGGCCTGAGAGCCCGCCAGGGACCTGCGACCCTCCGGCTCTGCCCTTCCCCTTCACCCCTCCGAACTCCCACTACCCTCGAAACACCCCGGGTTACACCCCAGACCCCGTTCACTCCCTGGAACCCCCAGTTTCAGCCCAGACCCCACTCGCCCCATACTGGTGTCTCCCCTTTCGGATTCTGCCCCTGCTCGTCGATCCCCGCCATGTGCCCGGACACCCTTGAATCTCCCCTCCTGATTTCCAGCCCCTGCTCTCCCCGGTTCGCATGGGTCCCCCATCACTGGCATTCCTTCTTCCCCACCCTCAGACTATGCGGACCCCCACCCTCGAGTTCCAGATCCCGCGCCAAGGGATCCAGTGCTCCCTGCCCTCCGGAGGGCGGCCCTTCTCTCCCCATAACAAATTTCTGTACATTCAGACGCATACAGACAGCCCAAGATGCTCTATGTGCCTTTGGCCAAGTGCCCACTTTCTCTGAGCCTCAGTCTCCTCTCTGTAAAATGGGCATAACAGTGCATATCTCATAAGATCTACGGGAGAATTAGGTGAGCTAATGCAGGCAAAGCATTTAACACAGATTGCGTTAAATAAAACTTACCCTACGTTATAAAGCAGAAACTAACACCATTGTAAAGCAATTATACTCCAATAAAGATGTTAAAAAAAAAAAAAAAAACTTACCCTATCTGCTAACTATTGTACTTTGTATGCCCCCAGGGTGGCCCCTGGCCCCTAGGTACTTTCTCACTCCATCACTGAAAACTGGAAATCAGTAACTACTGTTTCAGCAAAACCCTTTGCCCCTAAACAGGTGCTGCGTATCTGATAAGAGCCCCCATTTATGCTGCTACAGTAATAATAGCAGCCCTGATCCAGCAGGCCCCCCTGGGAAGTCATTACAGGGCACTGATGAGCTGATGTGGCTTTGAGAGTACAGAGTCCTGGAGAATGGGTGGAACCCTAATGTGGCTACCTAGAGAAATGCCGGAAATTCGTCGGGCTTTTTTGTTTGTTATTTGGTTTTGTTTCTGAATCACCGGCTGATTATTCTGGAACCTGGGCGGGGAGCCTAAAATCCCCCTTGCGGATTCATAGACCTGGATCCCAGAACTCTCTGGTGGTGGAACCCTCCCCGCCTTTACACTGAGACCCAGGCAGAGAGTGACTTGCCCAATGTCTTATAGTAAACTGTCCCCTTCTTCCCTGCCCAAAGCTCTTACCACCTTTCATCACATGGACCCAGCTACCAGCAGCCACGTATTACTACCAGCCCTGGACGTATTACTCAATTAAAGGAGGGGATTTCAAAGTTCTCCCCAGCATGAGAAGTTGCCACGTAGATGTTATTAGTGATGCCAATCTTTTCTTGTTTTAAAACTATAGAGAAAGCTGGATTGTGCCCAACACCTGATGTCTTGACATTAACCCAGAGTATCACAGACCACTGATAGCAAGAGGTGAGCCCTACAGAAAATATGTCAGAGCAAAATCTTGAAGAAACAGCCTTCCTGCCTTCCTTCCTCCCTCTCCCCCATCCTCTTCTTTCCTTCTTCCTTTCTGCTGAAGGAAAAGCAATCGCACACCTGAATTTCCTTCTCTATTACTCATTGCTAAGCAATCTTCATTCGTTTTTCTCCCCCCAGCTGCTGAGCCACAACAGGAGCTGGTTTTGTTTTCTCATCTGTCCTAAACACTTACTGCATCCGGGAGTTCGCAATTATTTATGGGGAGAGCTATAAAACTGTAACCCTTTTTTGATCCCTGAAGAAAACCACAGAGTTGGAATTTCCAACCCAATGCTTCCAAGAAGGGAAGAAAAGTAAACCAGCCACATAATCATCTTTTTCTGTGTCATCAATAGACACAGAAAAAGCATATGACAAAATCTGAAACCTTTTTTTCAGTTTTTGGCCATACCACACGGCATGTGGGACCTTAGTTATTTCCCCAACCAGGGGTCAAACCTGCACCCCCTGCAGTGGAAGTGCGGAGTCTTAACCACTGGATCGCCAGGGAAGTCCCCCAAATCCAACACCTTTTCAAGATATAAAGACACTCAACAAACTTGGAATAGAAAGACACTTCCACAACCTGATAAGGAGCATCTACGAAAATCCCACAGCAAACATCATCTCCATGGTGAAAGACAGGATGCTTTCACCCTTGAGATCAAGTACAAGCAAGGATGTCTGCTTTCACAACTTCTATTCAACACTGTACTAGAAGTTCTAGCCAGAGCAAGTAGGCAAGAAAAAGAAATAAAAAGCATCCAGATTGGAAAGGAAGGGGTAAAACTATCTCAGTTTGTAGATGACATCATCTTGTATACAGAAAATCCTAAGGAATCCACAAAAACTGTTAGTACAAATAAACAAGTTCTGTAAGGTGGCAGGATACCAGATCAACATTTAAAAAATCAGTGGCATTTCTATACACTAGCAAGGAAAAATACAAAAACAAAATGCAGAAAACAGTTTAACTAAGGAAGTTTAAGACTTCTTCACTGAATGTTGCTGAAGGAAATTAAAGAAGACCTAAATAAATGGGAAGATATTCATGTGGTATATCGGAGTTCTATCAGAGAAATGGAACCAGAGATAGATACATAGACACATAGATACACAGATATAGATAGAGAGATAGATAGATTCCTGAGCAGGAGCTGAAGCTCTAGCCCATAGGTGGAATTCTTCTGGGAAACCTCAGTTTTGCTCTTAAGGCCATTCAACTGGTTGGATAAGGCCCAAATTACTTAAATAATCTCCTTAAAGTCAACTTGTTGTAGAAGTTAACCACATCTACAAAATACCTTCACAGCAACACCTAAATTAGCGTTTACTTGAATTACTGGGTACTATAGCCTAGCCAAGTTGACACATAAAACTAACCATCATGGATGGTAATACTCCCCAAACTTATGTAGAGATCCAATATAATCTCTATCTAAATCCCAACTGCCTCTTTGGCAGAAATAGATAAGAAGACACTAAAATTCATATGGAATTGCAAGGGACTCAATAACCAAAACAATTGTGAAAAAGAACAAAGTCGGAGGACTCACACTTCTAAATTTCCAAAGTTATTATTCAGTACAAAGCTACAGTAATCAAAGCATGTGTTATGGGCATAAGAACAGACATATAAACCAATGAAATAAAATTGAGATTCCATATATAAACCCATACATCTGTGGGCAATGGGTTTTTGAGAAAGATATCAAGACCATTCCATGGGAAAAGAGTCTTTACAGCAAGTGGTGCTGGAACAACTGGATATTCACATGCAAAACAATGAAGCTGGGGCTTCCCTGGTGGCACAGTGGTTGAGAGTCCGCCTGACGATGCAGGGGACGCGGGTTCGTGCCCCGGTCCGGGAGGATCCCACATGCCGCGGAGCGGCTGGGCCCGTGAGCCATGGCCGCTGAGCCTGCGCGTCCGGAGCCTGTGCTCCGCAACAGGAGGGGCCACAAGAGTGAGAGACCCGCGTACCGCAAAAAAAAAACCCCAAAAAGCAAAAAAAACAATGAAGCTGGATCCCTACCTCACACTATAGAAAAAAATGAATTCAAAATGGAAAAGCTATAAAACTCTTAGAAGGAAACAAAAGTGTAAATCCTCATGATCTTGGATTAGGCAATGGTTTATCAAATATGACATCAAAAGCACAAGCAACAAAAGGAAAAAATAGATAGATTGAACTTCATCATGATTAAAAACTTTTGTGCATAAAAGCACACTAACCTCATACTTCGGCTATATTATGGGTTCAGTTCCAGACCACCACAATAAAGTGAATATTGCAATAAAGTGACTCACACAGATTTTTTAGTTTCCCTGTGAATATTGAAGTTATGTTTACACGCTACTATAGTCTATTGTGTGCAATAGCATTATGTCTAAAAAAAAAGTACATACCTTAATTTAAACATACTTTATTGCTAAAAACTGCTGACCATCATCTGAGTCTTCAGCTAGTCTTAGTAGTAACGTCAAAGATCACGGATCACAGATCACCATAACAAATATAATAGTAATGGAAAAGTTTGAAATATTTCGGGAATTACCAAAATGTGACAGAGAGACACAAAATAAGCAAATGCTCTTGAGAAAATGGCTTCAATAGACTTGCCTGACGCAGGGTTGCCACAAACCTTCAATTTCTAAAAAAAAAATGCTACGTCCACAAAGCACAATAAAGCAAAGCAGCATAAGATAAAGTATGCCTGTATCAAGAGAGCGAAAAGACAAGCCACAGAACAGGAGAAAATATTTGCAAATCGTACACTTGATCAGGATCTAGTATCCAGATTTTATAAAGCACCCTTACAAGTCAACAACAAAAAGACATCAACTCAATTTTTTTTTTTTTGCGGTACGCGGGCCTCTCACTGTTGTGGCCTCTCCCCTTGCGGAGCACAGGCTCCGGACGCGCAGGCCCAGCGGCCATGGCTCACAGGCCCAGCCGCTCCGCGGCATGCGGGATCCTCCCGGACCGGGGCACGAACCCGTGTCCCTTGCATCGGCAGGCGGACTCCCAACCACTGCGCCACCAGGGAAGCCCAACCCAATTTTTTAAATGGGCATTGGAATGGTGAAAAAGTTCTGGAGAAAGGCAAAACCATGGAGCCAGTAAAAAGATCAGCAGTTGCCAGGAATTGGGGTGAGGGTGAGGGTCAGGCTGAAATGAATAGGCAGAGCACAGAGTAATTTTAGGGCAGTGAAAATAATCTGTATGATATTATGATGGCTACATGTCATTATATGTGTCCAAACCCATTAAATGTCCAACATCAAGAGTGAACCCTAACATAAACTATGGACTTGGGTGATGATGATGTGTCAGTGTAGGTTCATCAACTGTAACAAACATGCTGTTACCGATCAGGTTCTTGGCCTTCCCTAATCGATAGAAATTGATAAGAGGCCAGACAAGAAATTTAGGTAAGGCTTTATTGGGGCTCCTGCTGCAGCAGGAGGGAGTGAAAACAAGTAACAGATGCCCTTGGTCGCTCCCCGAGGTGGGTGGTAGGCTGATTCCTGCCATGGGGTGAGGGTAGGGGCGGGGCCAGGGGTTGGGCAGAAGGAGTAGCTCAGGTGTTGCCCACCCTTTTGGTGGTGTTGTGTGCAGGGTGCACGCACAGTGCGCTGTTTTTTCTCAGGACTCTTCAGAAGTGGCAGTTGGGTTTTTGGTCTTTTTGTATCTTGTTGTCCATAATTTGCCCCAAGTGCACATGCGCACAGCTAATTTTAGTCCCATATAGTTTCTTTGTATTTTGTTGCTCAAGGAGACATTTGTCCAGGTGCAAGCACTGCAGCAAAGGGTCCCAAGTCCCAGGTCCCAGCCTGTCTCAGTACCACTCTAGTGGGGGATGTTGATAATGGGGGAAGCTACACATTTGTGGGGACAGGGGGTATAAGGGAACTTTCCGTGCCTTCCTCTTAAGTTTGCTGTAAACCTAAAACTGCTTTTAAAAAATAATCTTTTTTTTTTTGCGGTACGCAGGTCTCTCACTGTTGTGGCCTCTCCCGTTGCGGAGCACAGGCTCCAGACGCGCAGGCTCAGCGGCCATGGCTCACGGGCCCAGCCGCTCTGCGGCATGTGGGATCCTCCCGGACCGGGGCACGAACCTATGTCCCCTGCATCGGCAGGCGGACTCTCAACCACTGTGCCACCAGGGAAGCCCAAAAATAGTCTGGTGATGATTGCACAGTACTGTGAATGTACTTGATGCCACTCAACTGTACACTTAAAATGGTTGAAATGATAAATTTTACGTTATGCATATTTTATCACACACACACACACAAATTTAACTTAAACAAAAAACTGGCAAAGAACTTGAATAGACGTTTCTACAAAGAAGATATACAAACACCAACAAGCACTTGAAAAGATGCTCAACATCTTTAGTCATCAGGGAAATGCAAATCAAAACCACAGTGAGAAACTACTTCATACCCACTATGGTGGTCATAAACAATTTTTGTTTGTTTTAATGGAAAATAACAAGCGTTGGGGAAGATGTGAAAAAATCGAAACCCTCAAACATTGCTGGTGGGAATATAAAATGGTGCAGCCACTATTCTATGCCTGGTATATACACAAAAGAATTGAAAACAGGTATCCACAATTTGTACAGGAATGTTCACAGCATTATTCACAATAATCAAAAGATGGAAGTAACCCAAATGTCCACTAACTGATGCACAGATAAACAAAATGTGGTATACCCTTATGATGGAATATTATTTGATCATAAAAAGAAGTGAAATAATGATACCTGCAACAGTGTGGATGGACCTTGAAAACATGATACTAAGTGAAAGAAGCCAGACACAAAAAGGTCACATATCATATGATTCCATTTATATGAAATTTCAGGAATAGGAAAACTCTATAGATACGGAAAGCTGATTGGTGGTTGCCAGGGGCTGGAAGGAGTGGGGTAATAGGTATGGGGTTTCTTTTGGGGGTTGCTAAAAACATTCTGGAAGCCAATAATGGTGAAGGTTGTGCAGTATTTTGAATTGTGAAGTTTACTGAACTGTATAGTTTAAAATAGTTAAAATGTTAAAATTTATATTATGTGAATTTATCTCAATTAAAAAATAGGGCTTCCCTGGTGGCGCAGTGGTTGAGAGTCTGCCTACCGATGCAGGGGACGTGGGTTCGTGCCCCGGTCCGGGAAGATCCCACATGCCGCGGAGCGGCTGAGCCCGTGAGCCATGGCCGCTGGGCCTGCGCATCCGGAGCCTGTGCTCCGCAAGGGGAGAGGCCACAACAGTGAGAGGCCCGCGTACCGCAAAAAAAAAAAAAAAGAAAGAAAAGTAAACCAGGCATCTTACGTATGCTCTGTGAGGACATAGCAGAGGTGGGGCAGTTATACATATATCTGTGACTGTTTCTCTTCCCACTGAAGATTTTGCAGCTGTATTCTAACCTGAAAGGGCCCAGAACAAGATCTGGGAAGTGGACACATTGTATGCCAACACCCCTGGCATCACATGAACCAGACAGAAAGGGGGAGATGTCCTCTGGGTATATTCTGAAATTTCAGCAGCCAGGGGAGAAAAACAGTTTGCATGAAAGAATGCAGGCTATAATCCCATTTTTTTGTTAAAAAGAAAAAGAATGCACACACATACACCTGGAAAAATGTCTTCACACTTTTTCAAGGATAAAAGAACGTGATAAATAGTTGTCTCTGAGTGAGGAGAATTAAGGATTTTTCTTCTCCTTTTGCTACTTTCCATTTTCTAACTTTTTTTTTTTTTTGCGGTACGCGGGCCTCTCACTCTTGTGTCCTCTCCTGTTGCGGAGCACAGGCTCCAGACACGCAGGCTCAGCGGCCATGGCTCACGGGCCTAGCTGCTCTGCAGCATGTGGGATCTTCCGGGACAGGGGCATGAACCCGTGTCCCTGCATCGGCAGGCGGACGCTCAACCACTGTGCCACCAGGGAAGCCCATTTTCTAACATTTTAAGAACAAACACAAATTGTTGGTTTAGGAAAACTAATTTTCAAAAAAGGAAACCAGTTGCCAGAAACAGCCTCCACTGACTGGTCTGTGTTATTCATAACAATGAATTCTGGTAACTAATGTTTCCATAACACCTTTTTCATTTCCAAAATATGTTTCCGACACACATCACACGATTCATCCTTGCAAAAGCCCTGTGCAGCCAAGATTCTTCCTGCTGAGTTACGCAGATGGGGAAACTGAGGCCAGGGACAGGCGAGGCCCTCCCCGTGCCCAGATCCTAGCTCACTGCCCTTGCCTGGGCTCTGGCCCTGGATAAGCCCTTTGCTTCTGCTGCTGCCAAGATAGAGCTGAAATGGGGTGAATTCAGGGTCAGAGAGAGGCCTTGGTAGAGTTGCCAGATGCAGCAAATAAAAACACAAGACTCCCAGTTAAATTTGAATTTCAGATAAACAGCAAGTAATTGTTTAGTATAAGTATGTCCCGAATGTTGCAGTGTTGCAGACTTGTAATATATTCTCAGCATTGTACAAGACATACTTAAACTAAAAAAAAAAAAAAAATCACGCGTTGGTCTGAAATTCACATTTAACTGGGCGTTCTCTATTCTATCTGGCAATGCTACCTGCCTGGTGCACCAAAGCGATGGCACCTACAGACAGTGGCCCAGGTGGAAGCCCGGGTGAGTTTCCCCAGCCCTGCAATTACGTGGGTCAGCCTTTCCCCTGGAGGTGTGGGAGACTGTCCCCAAACTAGCCAGGCCTCTGTCTGCAGCAGGCCCAGAAGAAGTAGCAAGTAGGGCCTTTCCTGGCCTGCCTAGAGTGAGAACTTTGTTACCCGCTTGTGGGGGTGGCCCATTAACTGCAGGGAAAAACAGGTCCTCAGGATGAGAGGCCTGATCCCCTCAGTAACACCACCTAAATGACACGCTGTGTGCCTGTGGTTCTATTTAACAAGATATACCCTGACCACAGCAATGGGCCAAGGATGCAGAATAAACCCCCAGTGCAGAAGGAGGAGGACGACGATGATGATAGTGATGGGAAACACTAACACTAACCCTACCCCTGCTGGATGCTGGATACTTTTATATCCATTATCTCCTTTTCTTTAAAAAAAAACCTCCTGTTTTACAGATGAGGCATCCGAGGCCCAGAGAGGTTAAGTAACAAGCCCCAAGTCACAAAGCAAGAAGGTGCCTGGAGATGGGATTTAAACCAAGTCCAGCTGACTCCTGAGACTGTCACACAGCCTTCTCACTCTCTCAGCTGATGTGTCCTGGGTGCCAGGACTGTTCCAAGGCCGAGAGCTGGGGTAACAAAACAAAGGGCAAAGTCCTAACTCCCCTGGATTTTATGTTCTGGTTGGGAGCAGGAGATAGATAATGAATCAATAATGAGTACCCTGTGTCTTTTTTTTTTTTTTTTACCCTGTGTCTTTGCAATCATCCCTGGCTCTTTCTAATTGCTGTAGCTTCCCAGAAACAAATGTCTTCATGGCACAGAAGAGCTTCGTTCTCTGGGATCCATTCCAACAGCCCTGGTGGGGAGAAGGGGCGTTGTGGGTGGAGCCTGAATCCTAGAATCATATTTATTTAACAAATGGTGCTCCCAACAACCCTGTGAGGGAAGTATTATCATCTCTACTTTACAGATGTAGCCATTGGAGCCCAGAGAGATTAAGCAAGTTGCCAAAAGTCACACAGCTAGTAATGGTAGCAGTGGCAATTTGAACCCAGGCTGGCTGGCTCCATGTTTAGTCACCACGCTGTGGAGAGCTTCTTGGTGTAGAGCCTTCTAGATCACCCAGACCTGTATCTTTCAGGCTGTTGAACCTCAGAGTCTTTCCCTCCAATGTAGCCTCCTACAGAGCCGCAGCCCACAAAACAAAAATAAGCATTTCCAAGCAACACCTGGCCCTCCCCAGTCTGAAAGGGAACAGCCAACTTCCCACCTCCACCCCCCAGCCAAGGTCTCCATGAAGGTTCCTCTCTTCCCTTGGAGCACCCACAGAGGTCCTTGGCCACTTTTCCTTAATATTTTTGTATGGAGATGTAACTGACATATAACATTATATATTAGTTTCAGGTGTACAACACAATGATTCCATATTTGTACATACTGCAAAATGATCGCCACAGTAAGTGTAGTTAACATCCATCACCACACATAATTACACATCTTTTTTCTTCCTTGTGATGAGAACTTTTAAGATCTATTCTCCTAGCAGCTTTCAAATATATGACACAGTATTATTATTAACTATAGTCACCATGCTGTACATTACCTCCCCAGGACCTATTTATTTTATAACTGGAAGTTTGTACACTTTGACCACCTTCACCCACTTCACACATACCCCACCCCTGGCTTCTAGCAACCATCAATCTGTTCCCTTTTTCTATGAGTTTGGTGGTTTTTTTTTTTTTTTCAAATTCCACGTGTGAGAGACTTCCCTGGCAGTCCAGTGGTTGGGACTTTGCACTTCCAATGCAGGGGCGTGGGGAGGCGGGGCGCGGCGCTGGTTCAATCCCTGGTCGGGGAACTGGGATCTGCATGCCGCACGGCACAGCCAAAAAAAAAAAAAATTCCACATGTGAGTGACATCATATGATAGTTGTCTTTCTTGGTCTGACCTGTTTCACGGAGGCCCTCCATGTCTTGCACCACTGTTTTTCCAGGTGCCCCAAACACCAGAGCCACCTTTCCACTCAACTTTCAAAGGGACCTCCTCATTTGGGGTTTTCTCCCGGGCACATTTCTGGACTGATTCTGCAGTTCCTGGAATTTGAACCTGAATGCCAGTGTTGGTCCATCAGCTGGTCTCTCTTCCGGCCAGAAGGAGAAGTGCAGGCCAGGGGCGGTGACTGTAGGTCTGGGAAGCCTGGAATTGCCCAACCTCCAGAGGGTCAGACCAGGGCTTGGGGGTGGGAGGTGGGCAGTCAGGCCCCCTCTGTTGAGGAAATAGATGGAGCAGTGGTGATGACATCAGGTCTGACACAAGGCCTGGGACCCGTCCCCGTCTTGGCTCCTTCCCGGTGGCTGGACCTCAACCAGCCCCTCCTTCCAGACTCTCTTTTCTCTGCTGCCCCAGCATCTCCAGTGAGGTCGTGACAATGAGACGAACTCGTGAAGGGCAGTGGCCTGGCACATAGGAAGGCTTCAGGTGTTCACAACTGCTATTATTATCGTGTTGCTGTTGCTGCTGCTGTAGTTGTTTTTAACTGAATTGTAGTTGATTGACAATGTTGTGTTAATTTCTGCTGGACAGCAAAGTGATTCAGGTACACACATACATACACTCTTTTTCATATTCTTTTCCATTATGGTTTATCACAAGATATTGAATATAGTTCCCTGTGCTATACGGTAGGACCTTGGTTTTTTTTTTTTTTTTGCGGTACGCGGGTCTCTCACTGTTGTGGCCTCTCCCGTTGCGGAGCACAGGCTCCGGACGCGCAGGCTCAGCGGCCATGGCTCACGGGCCCAGCCGCTCCGCGGCACGTGGGATCTTCCCGGACCGGGGCACGAACCCATGTCCCCTGCATCGGCAGGTGGACTCTCAACCACTGCGCCACCAGGGAAGCCCAGGACCTTGTTTTTTATCCTTACTATATGTAATAGTTTGCATCTACTAACCCCAAACTTGTTGCCGTTGTTTTTAAGCACCTCTTCCATCAAAACCAAATACCCACAAGGCCTATGAGCCCTTTGTTTCTGGAATCACACTTTAGATCTGCTAGCAGCAGCCACAGCTCTGTGATAAGAATAGCGGCCATGGCTCACGGGCCCAGCCGCTCCGCGGCACGTGGGATCTTCCCGGACCGGGGCACGAACCCATGTCCCCTGCATCGGCAGGTGGACTCTCAACCACTGCGCCACCAGGGAAGCCCAGGACCTTGTTTTTTATCCTTACTATATGTAATAGTTTGCATCTACTAACCCCAAACTTGTTGCCGTTGTTTTTAAGCACCTCTTCCATCAAAACCAAATACCCACAAGGCCTATGAGCCCTTTGTTTCTGGAATCACACTTTAGATCTGCTAGCAGCAGCCACAGCTCTGTGATAAGAAAATAATCCCACTCAAAAAAAAAAAAAAAAAAAAAAAAAAAACCCCCCCAAAAAAAAAAAAAAAAAAAAAAGAAAATAATCCCACTCAAGCAAATATACTCATGACCCATCCTGAGCTCCTGACTCAGTTTCCCCACAGTCTAGAGAGGTATCAGGCCCTCCCTAAGGCCTCCAGAGCCCCACGTGATCTAAGCCTCACTACTTCTCTGTCCTCGTCTCCAAACACCTTCAATCTCACTCACTCTGCTTCAGCCACACAGGCCTCTCTGCTGTTCCAGCACTGTCCTGCCTCAGGGCCTTTGCACTGGCTGTTTCCCTCTGCCTGAACCACTGGCACCCCAGGTATCAACATGGCTGGCTCCCTCCTTCAAGCCTTTGCTTAAATGTTACCTTCTCAACCAGGCCCACCCCGACCACCCTCTCTGAAATTACAGCCCCTCCCTCACACTCGACCCCATCCCCACTTTTCTGAAACACTTACTACCCTCTCATTAACGACATCGTGTTTATTATTCCACATCCGATGGTGTGCTGCTCACGGATGTGTCCCAGATGCCCAGCACAAGCCTGGCACTGGAATAAAGAGAAGACAGGCTGGAGGGGAAGTGGGGAACACCTTGATGTCCCTGACACCCGCTACTTCCCTTTTCTGCACCCCACCCCCAAGCACATGTAGCCCTGAGGCCCTAACCTGGGAGCATCCCCAGGAAGCCTTATTTCCAGAGCATTTCGGCAAAAAAGACAAAGTACACCACTTCCCCTTTCACCTACCCACCCTTCCGGGATGGAAGTTGTCTCCCCCACCCCCATCCTCCCCTCCTCCACCTTCCTGAGCCGCTGAAATGAGACACTGAAATGAGACACTGAAATGTGGAAGAAACACTTGCGAAGAACCCCTGAGCAGGTGCCTCTACGATTTCTTCTCCTTCCTGAGCTAGTCAGAGCCAGGGCTAAATGTTCATTACCAGACCTACCGCATTCCGAACCAAAAGTACCCTGTCTAAAACTGTCATTTCTTTTAAAAAATTTTGATCATTTACTACATGCCAAGTCCCATAGGAGCACATTTAGATCCATTATCTTTTTTTTTTTTTTTCTTTGTTGCGCTGGGTCTTAGTTGTGGCATGCAAACTCTTAGTTGCGGCATGCATGTGGGATCTAGTTCCCTGACCAGGGATCAAACCCAGGCCCCCTGCATTGGGAGCTCAGAGTCTTAACCACTGCGCCACCAGGGAAGTCCTTAGATCCATCATCTTGTTTAATCTTCATGACAACCCATCATTCTTAATAAAAACAGCAATAATAAATACATAGCCAGGCATTAGCCTAACATGTTTATTAACTCACTTAATCCTTGCAAGAACCCTAGGAGGTAGATATTATTATTCTCTCCATTTTACAGATGAGGAAATCAAGACACAGAGAGGTTACGTAGCTTGCCCAAGGTCACACAGTGGGATTAGCGTGAAGCCAAGATCAGACACCAGAGAGGCTCTTTCTAAAGTCCCTGGTGGTCCAGTGGTTAAGACTCCACACCTCCACTGCAGGGGGCACAGGATCGATCCCTGGTTGGGGAACTAAGATACCGCAAGGCACAGCCAAAATAAATAAATAAAGTCTGTGCGCTTACCCACAGACTTATTCTATCCTGTTTCCCCGAGCAGGGAATCTAAACCCCATTTTATAAATGACGAAGCAACCAAGACCCAAGGCTTTTCCCACTTGTAAGCGTCAGAACCAGGATTTGATCCTAAGACAGGAATGCAAATAAAGCCCCCATTCTAATGCACTGCAGCTGCGGGGTCCCAGTCCAACTCATGTACACACGTGCATGGAACCAGCTTTGACCCCCGGGAACTTACTGCCCAAGTCACACAATATAAAAGGCCCAAGGACTCCAGACAGAAAAGCCATCGATGTGGAAGAGCTTTGGAATCAGGATTGAGGAGGGTTCCCTCCTCCAAAGCCCTCGAGTGACAAAAGAGGAAGCAAAGGAGGAGAAAGCAGAAGTGAACTGGAACCCAACTCATTTCTAAAACCCACGTATGTATTTCCCAGCATCGCAAGCAGGGTGTGATACAAAACAAAATCCTGTGCGGTCATTGGGTGTAGGGGACCCTGGGGGAGCAAAGTGTCCTCTGTGCCCCTAGACGCACACTTCAATGAACCCCCCCACCCCAGGCCATTCCCAGCAGCAAGCGTGATGTCTGAGGGGTTCATTCTTCCTGACCTGCGGATCCCATGCTGGGAATCACTGCGCAGATGCCCCTGCAGCTGTGCATGGATGGGGCATCCCCTCCCCCAAACCTCGCTGATGACAGCCCAACGTGGAGACAAGGCGAATGGCTGTTAAAAAGGAGCTGGACAGGGGCTTCCCTGGTGGCGCAGTGGATGAGAGTCCGCCTGCTGATGCAGGGGACACGGGTTCGTGCCCCAGTCCGGGAAGATCCCACATGCCGCGGAGCGGCTGGGCCCGTGAGCCATGGCTGCTGAGCCTGCACGTCCAGAGCCTGTGCTCCGCAACGGGAGAGGCCACAAGAGTGAGAGGCCCGCGTACCGCAAAAAAAAAAAACCCAATTATGATTTTTCCTCTGCTGCCATTAAGGAGGAAGAAATAGTGCTCTATGTGCATTTACGGAAAGTGGGCTGTAAAATCCTCAAGTGCGAAAAGCAAGTCATAGAACGAGGAGTCGAGAACAATGACGTTATGTGTTATTAACATCTACAGCAGGGGACTTCCCTGGTGGCGCAGTGGTTAAGACTCTGCCCTCCCAATGTAGGGGCGCGGGTTCGATTCCTGGTTAGGGTACTAGATCTCACATGCATGCCGCAACTTAGAGTTCACATGCTGCAACTAAGGAGCCCGTGTGCCGCAACTAAGGAACCCAAGAGCCTCAACTAAGACCAAGTGCAACCAAATAAATAAGTAGATAAATAGATATTTTAAAATAAATAAAACAAAAACAAAAACATCTACAGCAGTAGTTTCACTGACGGTCACACCAAGGCATGTGAGACATGAAATTATGTGACTGGGTTAAGACCAGCCACCTTTCTTTTAAAGGAAATGGGATAGAATGGAATAGACTGTCATAGAACAAAACAGAACAGAATAGACAACCCCAGCCAGCATTCCTTATAATAAGCATCATTGCATAAAACTTCTGTTCTACCTATATTCCACTGTCCGTGTGTACTGGGTTACAATGCAAAATCTATTTTTTCATTGTGGCTCATAGCTAAACAAAAAGTTTGAAAACCCCTGATATGGAACATATCTAAAAGAAAGGACCCAACGAACCAACAGAGTTTCCCTCTGAAGAGAAGAGGGAGGCAGGCAGGGGCTTTATTTTATACAATTCTATACTATTTGGTTTTTTCTTTTTTAAACAATGAGCATGCATTGCTTTTGCAGTAAAATAAAGAACTTTTTAAACCTTTTAGTAAAAATAAACATCCCTGCCTCAGTCTCCAGGAAAGAGGCTGTGCTGTTTGAGCTGTCAACAACTTTTTGATGTGAAAAAGACCAAATCCCTACCCCAGGGGCTGTGCCTCCCAGCAGGCTATAAGGGCCTCCCTGGTTTTTTTCCACCCGTCCTTCTCTTCCCCTCCAGAAAGCCACAGGATCATCCAGAAAAGGAGACACGCCTTAAGCTGTCACTCTCCATTTTCGAAAATGGAACAGGCACACCAGTTTTGGGGCTGGTGTCGGGCAGAGCCCTGGTGATGCGTCTGCTAGCTGGGGAGGCAGCTGGAACGGCCCCTCGCCACACACAGGCCGGTTTTCCTGCCATTTAGAGCAATAGGAGGATATCACAGACTGTTAGGAAAATCAACAGACCCCCCCCGCCCACCAGCCCTGCCTGCCATCCCCACATTGTGTTTTCAGCTCAGTGTTATATCATAAGTATTTTCTATGTTGATAAAGAGCTCTCATAACTCCTTCTTCTAAATGCCTCTTAAGAATCCATGAAGGGGTTACAACAGATGCGTCACGCCCAATGATTCCTATTACAAATCTCACGGCAGTAGATATCACTGGGCACTCAGTCTTTCTTTCCTTGTTTTAGGATTAGTTCCTTTGGGCAAATTCCCAGAAGCGTGATCACTGGAATGGAAAGTGTAGGCCTTTCCAGCCCCTGAAGCACTCCATCAAACTGCTTTCTGAAAGGGCTGAGACCCACACCTTTTTTGTTTTGTTTTGTTTTTGTTTTTTTGTGGTACGCAGGCCTCTCACCATTGTGGCCTCTCCCATTGCGGAGCACAGGCTCCGGACGCGCAGGCTCAGTGGCCATGGCTCACGGGCCCAGCCGCTCCGTGGCACGTGGGATCCTCCCGGACCGGGGCACGAACCCACGTCCCCTGCATCGGCAGGCGGACTCTCAACCACTGTGCCACCAGGGAAGCCCGACCCACACCTTTTTAAGGAACTGCAGGCTGGCATGATTAAGTCACCACCACCTCTGACTCCTGACGTGAAACATCTGTGACCCAGGCGCCCTGTGTCAGGAAGAGACAGCAATGTAGGAAAGAGAGAGACTTCCTCTCCTACTGTGGGAACTGGCCACGGCCTGAGCCACAGCAGAGTGGACCCTCACCCTGGACAGTTCTCGAGGACTCCAGAGGGCAGGGAGGGCATCACTTCCTCTCCTTCCACAGTGGGAACCTGGAACCCAGGCCCTCAGCATCCCAAAGCCAGGGCTGGGAGGATGGACTTCATCGGTAGGCTGTTACCATGAAGAACGTGGTCCAGAGCATGTTCTGCTGGTGGCTTAGTCAGGTCGGCTGCTATACCAGAATACCACAGACAAGATGGCTTATAAACATCGCACATTTATTTCTCACAGTTCTGGAGGCTGGGAAGTCCAAGATCAAGGGGCTAGTAGATTCTACATCTGGTGAGAGCCCACTTCCCAGTTCTTAGATGACTGTTTTCTCTCTGCGTCCTCACATGGTGGAAGGGTTGAGGGAGTTCTCTGGGGTCTCTTTTATAAGGGCACTAATCCCATTCACAAGGGCTCCACCCTCATTACCTACTCACCTCCCAAAGGCCCCACCTCCTAACACCATCACATTGAAGGTTAGGTTTCAACATATGAATTTGAGGGGGACACAGACATTCAGTCGTGGGAAAATGCTGAGCAAGGAAGACAAGGCCTATGGTTTGTCCAGATGGGGCAGATGGATGGGTGGGGACACAGCTCAGTGTTGGCTCTGGCTTCGGGGACCCCGCAGACCCCCACAAGGCCTGGGTCCCTTGCTGAAAAGCTGCAGCTTCCTACTTCCAGGCAACACCCTTGCACACTTCTCTAAGGGTTGGCAAGGAGGAAAGGAGGTTGCACTTTCCCTGTGTGACACCCCCCCTTCCCAAGGGTATGGAGCCCTCCCCAGCTCAGTGTTGGAGGGGAGAGATTGAGGACAAGAAAGAACAAAAAGAAGGGCTCTGACGAAGCCCCCAGCGGTGTGCTTGTTCTGAGCCCTTCAGCGAGTTACTTAGTATTCTCACAACCGCACCAAGCCAGGCGCCATGGTCCCGGCCGAAACCTATCACCGGCTGCCCAATTAGGATGAAGACCAAACTCTCACCATGGCCTTTGATCTCCGAAGCCTCCAGTCCCCACCTCCAGCTTCCCATTTTCTCCTTAGGGCATCACTCACTGAGGGTGTGTAATTACCCATGTGGTTAAGATATGCTTTTTTGTTAAATTCATTATGGACCGTTACAAACAGCTTCCCCATCACCTACTTGTGGTCCATCTGATACCGTCTATGTATCCCCATGCCTTCCTCCACCACTGGATTTTTTAAAAATAAACTTTAAAAAAGAATAATTTTAGGGAATTCCTTGGCGGTCCACGCTTTCACTGCCAAGGGCCCGGGTTCAATCCCTGGTCGGGGAACTAAGATCCTGCAAGCCGAAAGGTGCGGCCAATAACATTAAAAAAGAATAATTTTAGTTTTACAGACTGGATTGTTTCAAAGCAAATCCTTGACATCATATGTCATCTGTAAACACTTTGGGTTGAGTCTCTAAAAGATGAGAACTCTTTTGAAAAATATAACCACAAAACTACAATGTGTCCCCACCCCTCACCCCAAAATGAACAACTTCTGAATTTCATCCAATGTCATCCAATCTGGGTTTATATTTCCCTGACAGTCTCATAAATGTTTTTAAAAGAATCTGGTTTGTTCGAAACAGGATCCTGTTCACAGTGTGGTCAGCACCTGGCACTCAGCTCATTTGGCCCATAGTAGGTGCTCAGTAAACACTTGCTGGGTTACCAAATGAGAGGAGAAAATAATCAAAACGACAGCTCACATTTTCAGAGTACTTCTCAAGCTGGGCCCCATGCATTTTCTCATCTGTCTAACCCAGGCAGCCATACCAAGAGATGATGCCTTTTGTTGTCCCATTTTACAAAGGACAAAACTGAGCCCAGAGAGGTGAAGTGACTTGCCCGAGGCCACACAGCGAGGATAGAATAGACCAGTGAAGAGGGCGTGGGGCGCTATCTCACTGTGCCAAGTGCTACCCTTAACCTGACAACAGCCCTCAATCTGCAGGTGAGGAAACTGCTGGGCAAGGCTGGCCTCACCCACACCCAACTGTTCCCCAGCAACATGAAGACAGGCAGGCACTTGGCACGATTTTCAGGGCCAGGAGTTAATCCCCTCTCCGCCCTAGACCCCATCGGTGCCCTGCAGAGGGATTCCTAACCCACTTTCCCTCCTCCAGGAGGACTCCAGGAACATCCTCCTCTGGGCCCCTGAAGGAGAAGCAAAGTCATCTCAGGTTGCCCTAACCCTGTTCGGTCATGCAACAGATATTTATTTCTTATCAACAGCTGCCAGCCATTGTGGCAGGCCCAGGAGAACAAGTAATGGCCGAGATCAAGTTTAAGTCCAGTGGGGAGAAAGACCTTAAAGGAGACCACCAAATGCATTTATAATGGTCAATGGAAAAAGGGTACGAGGGAAGGATGTACAGGCTCTAGGTGCACCTGGGTGGGGTGGTCAGGGAGGGCTTCCTGGAGGAGGTGAGGCCAAGGCTGTTTTTGTTTTTTGTTTTTTTTTTTGCTACGCTGCCACACAGCTTGCTGGATCTTAGTTCCCTGACCAGGGATTGAACCTATGTCCTTGGTAGTGAAAGCACAGAGTCCTAACCACTGGACTGCCAGGGAATTCATGGTATTTTTTTTTTTGAAGTATAGTTGATTTACAATGTTTCAGGTGTACAGCAAAGTGATTCAGTTATATATACATATTCTTTTTCAGTTACATATATATTTTATATTATATATTCAGCTATTTTTCTTTTTTTTTCTTTTTCAGATTCTTTTCCATTATAGGTTCTTATAAGATATTGACTATAGTTCCCTGGGCTATACAGGAGGTCCTTGTTATCTATTTTCTGTATAGTAGTGTTTATCTGTTAATCCCCAATTCCCAATTTATCCCTCCCGCCCTGGCTGAGTCCTCTTATTATTTATTTTGAACAATTTTAATTAACTTTAATTTTAATTAAAGTAATGTTAGCAATAATAATTCTGAATAACGATAATAATGGCTAACAATTATTGGGTTATATCATTTTGGTGTTTTACATATGGCATCTCCTTTCATCTTTACAATAACCCAATGGGTAGAGACTATTATAAACCCCATTTTATAGGTGAAGGAACTGTGGCTCAGAAAGGTGAAGTAATTTAGCCAAGTCAAAGAACTCAGTAGGTGGTGGAGCTGGGATTTGAACCTAGGCCAGCTGCATCACAGGATACAGCCTCTGATTTTAGTCTTTCCTTTCTGCCACCCTGACAGGCTGCTTGCTGGACCTCAGCCTGGGGCCTCAAGGCATCATTCAAGGTCATGTCCCTTCTCCAATCTCAGGCCCTAGGTCCATTACAAGGGGTCAGGGATATGACCAGTCTTCAGAGCCACAGGCCTTGCACAAACCGTGCTTGGCACCCAGCTGCTAGCCTGACAGGCTCTGCAGTTGAAGGAACTGAGTTCAACTGTGGCTCTGGGGCGTACTAGCTGTGTGACCCAACGCAAGCTCGGCAACCTCTCTGAGCTGCTGCCTCTGACCCTGAAAAGTGCAGATGACCATGGGGCCAACCTTGTGGGGCATTCCAGAAGGAAGGAACAGCAAGAAGAAGGAGATGGAAGCCTGCGGGACATGTTTGGGGGACCAAATAGTCATGTCCCAAGGACCCAGGGCATGAGGTAGGAAGAGGTAGAAGCTAAAGTCGGAGAACTTTATGTCGGGGTGGTTTATTAAGCACTTACTAGGTGTAAGGGCTGGAGACATGGAGGCCCAAGGAGGGTGATCTTTGTCTGTTTTTTTTTTTTTTTTTTTTTTTTTTTTTTTTTTTACTATTTTTTCCCCCAGCCCAGAAAA
>NW_020173198.1:14041299-14051282 GCF_003031525.2 Neophocaena asiaeorientalis asiaeorientalis | reverse complement strand
TTTTTTTTTTTTTTTTTTTTTTTTTTTTTTTTTGTCTGTTTTTTTCACTACTGTATCCCCAGTGCCTAGAAAAGTAGCTGGCAAACAGGAAGCTTTCAGTAGTTGATTTATAAATGAATGAACAAATCAAAGAATCAATGAGTGAGTGAGGAATTAATGAATGAATGATTGAATCAATGAATGAGTGAGTGAATTATGAATGAGTAACTGAGTCAATGAGTGAGTGAGGGGACCTCCCTGGTGGTCCATCGGTTAAGAATCTGCCTTTCAATGCAGGGCACGCAGGTTCGATCTCTGGTCAGAGAACTAAGATCCCACATGCCGTGGAGTAAGTAAGCCCGTGCACCGCAACTAGAGAGCCCACATGCTCTGGAGCCCACATATCACAACTAGAGAGCCCGCGCACTGCAAAGAAGCAAGATCCAGCGCAGTCAAAAAAAAAAAAAGAGTGAGTGAGTGAATGAATGCATATGTGTTCTGACTGCAGTCTTAGTGGAGTAGCTGGGGAGGGAGGTGGATACAAAGAAGAAATTACTGTTCCCTGGCGGGTAGGAAATCCAACAAAGGCTTTTTAAAAGGGCTGATGCTCAAGTCCAGTCTTAGGCAGACGGGGAGGAAGAGCATTCCAGGCAGAGGGCACAACATGGGCAATGGCCTGGCACGTTAACAATCGCCTGGAGTTCAGAATTACTGGGGCATAGGACGGAGGTGGGTGTAGAAAGAAATGTTGGTGGTAAGTCAGGGACGGGCCCGCAGGGTCTGGGATCAAGCATTTGAATACTGCCCTTATGTGATGAGTCAGAGAAGGTTTTAAGTAGGAAAACAGTGGGGTCAGATCTGACCATGTCTGGCTGCAGGACTTCCCCAGCCAAGACCCTCACCCTTTCACTGCCTTCCACAGCAGGACTGGATCCCAAACACATACCCCCCACTCCAAAGGCTGAATCTTTCATTACCTGTGAAAAAAGAAAATGCAGGTGTCCCAAAAGTATTTATCCAGCACCCTCCATGGCACAGAAATAATGGCTGGATTAACTATTTACTTCTGCCAGGTCTGGGGTCAGCCTTGGGTACCTGCTATCTCATTTAATTCTCCCAACAGCCTGTAAAGTAAGTACTATTTCGGACCCATTTTATGGATGAGGAAACTGAGCTCAGAGAGGTTTAAATAATGGCTGAAGGTCACACAGCTACTTGGGAGTCATTCTAGGCCTTGACCCTAGGCAGTCTGGCTCCAGAGCCCCTGTTCCTATCACCATTCTGAACTGAATAAAGCATGGGCCCTGCTTTCTGCCTTCAATCTGGGAAAGTAAACCACCACACTCAGGACAGGCACTCGAAAAAAGGCTGCCTTTGCCCAGCTGACCTCAGCCTTACATCACGGCCTGCTTTGGTGCTATCAGCCCTAGTATGTTGTTGTGGCCCCTTTATAAGGGCCTGTAAGAGAAAAGCCCTGAGTTCTTCAGGCCCAGGAAAGCCAGACTTCTCCTGAACACTTGATTTGTTTTCACCTTTGGAACAGCGTGAATCTTGAAATTGATTGTGTTTCCCCCTTTGCTCTGGCCACTAGGAAGCTCAGACCAAATGTACATCCCAGCTCTGGAAGCAGAAGCGTGCTTTAACATGAGTGGTATTTTCTTTCCCTCCTATTATTTTTCACAGTTTCCTCATTAGAAAAAATTTCATTGCTCTGTTGATATCTTTGTTAGTTACTTCTCATTCATTGTGGCAAGAGGCAAGCTTACAGATAAATACATACACACATGAAAAATGAATAACAATCATACCATTAAATCAGTGTTTCTCAACCTTGGCGATATTAATATTTGGAGCTGGATCATTCATTGTTGTGGGCCTGACCTGTGCACTGCAGGATGTTTAGCAGTGTCCCTGGCCTCCACCCACCAGATACCAGTAGCACACCTCCCACCCCTGCACTGTGACAACCAAAGACGTCCATTGTCAAATGTCCCTGGGGCAAACTCTTCCCTGGTTAAGAACCTCTGCTATAGCCTGAACTCCTTAAAGGCAGGATGAGAGTGGTTTATGACAGCAACCAGGGCCTAGCTCAGGGCCGGAAGTTGGCAGGATGAGAACGGCTGGCTTAAGAGCTGAACAAATGTCCACCCCAACACCTCATCACCCTTCTCCAGGTTTTCTGCCCATAGAGCTCTTGCCATCTCAATCCTCACAGGAGCCTCATGGAGTCATAATTAGAACCCTGCTTTACAGATAAAGGCACTGGGGTCCAGAAAGGTTGAGTGAGTAGTAAAAGGTCACACAGCAAGTGGGCCACAGGGCCAAGAGGCACAGGGAGCGGTCACTGTGAGATAAAGGATGTAAGCTGGATTCTGAGGAGTAAGTCGGACTTGACTGGGCAGGTGGGATCCCAGGTGGGGGAATCTGAGCATGAGAAAGGCCCGTAGGTGGGCATTTGAACGGCTTCCTTAAGACTGGGAGATTCGAGAGGGAACTGAAAACCTGAATGTGGATGTTCCTAAGAGCATTATTCACAATAACCTAAAGGGAAAAACAACCCACATGTCCATTAACAGACAGATGAAAAAACAAAATGTGGTCTGTCCATACGATGGAATATTATTCAGCCATAAAAGGAATGAAGTTTGCTTCATGCTGTGATGTGGATGAGCCTTGAAAACACGATACTCAGTGAAAGAAGCCAGACACAAAAGGTCACATTTTATATGATTCCATTGACATGAAGTGTCCAGAATAGGCAAATCCACAGGGACAGAAAGTACATGAGTGGTTGCTTAGGGCTGAGGGGAGGGTGGAGTGGAAGGTAATAGCTAAAGGGGACAGGGTTTCTTTTCCAGATGATGAAAATATTCTAAAACTGTGACAGTTGCACAAGTCTGTGGATACTCAAAGCCATTGAACTGTACACTTTAAATGGGTGAGTCATATGGTATGTGAATGATGTCTCAATAAAACTGTTCAAAAATAAAGATGGGGGGCTTCCCTGGTGGCACAGTGGTTGAGAGCCTGCCTGCCGATGCAGGGGACACGGGTTCGTGCCCCGGGCCGGGAAGATCCCACATGCCGCAGAGCGGCTGGGCCCGTGAGCCATGGCCGCTGAGCCTGTGCGTCTGGAGCCTGTGCTCTGCAACGGGAGAGGCCACAACAGTGAGAGGCCCGCGTACCACACAAAAAATAAATAAATACTAATAATAAAGTAAAATAAAGATGGAGTGCGGGGATACTCCCAAGGCAGAGGATGCAGGCTTCAGTGCTGGCTGTGCCACTGCCTGGCTACATGACCATGGACAAGTCACTTCACCTCCCAAAGCCTCAGTTTCCTTATCTGTAAGACGGGTACATCCATGACCCCCCATCTTCTAGGGCTGAAAGGAAGTTGAAGGAGATAAAGCATGCAGCCGAGAGCCTGCCATTCGAGTGCTCCATAGATGTTAGTCACTGGACGTTATACTCTGGATGTGTCTTGTCCCAACCCACTTCTCATTCATACTCCAGAAGCCTCTAGAGCACCCATTCCGGGAATGGGGCAATTCCTTGAAATCTGAAAAGATCACACAGGCTTTCTTGCCCTGGGAAGAAAATAAAAGCCCTCACTGTTGTCCTAGCCCCAGATCCTAAAATCAGGCAGGCCTTCTTTCCCCAGATTCAGAGGGCCCAGACTGTCATTTACAGTTTCAAGACACCAAATGACCCCAGTGATCTGCAGAGGTCCTCATGGCCCCCATCACCTGGGGCCCTCGAATCTGTGCTCCACCCCCTCCAGTCCCCACTGCTCCTGGTGGCTTTGAGGACCTCAGGAAAGGCAAAGAGAAGCTGGCACTGACCCTGCAAAATAATCCAGCCTGGGTGGGATGGGGTGGGGGAACCCCACAAAGAAGCAAGTGTTGCGGGGGGCTCATCCCTGTACAATGGCTCCTCAGAAACCTGTCCCTGGGGGGAAACAGAGGATCTCTATCAACATGGCCTGAGAAAGAAATGTCTGTATTCTTTTCGGACCTGCCCCCACAGGCTCCAGGCCAAGAATGTACAGCACAGCATCTATTAAGTTTCTAAAATTATGCCTAGGTTTGGGGGTTTGGCCAGGGCGAGGAGCGGGAAAGGATGTGGCGGGTGGGCAGGCAGGCAGGCAGGAAACCTTTAATCCAGCGCCTTGCACCCCGACCTGCACGCTGGGCAGCGGGAAGGGAGTGCCCTTCCAGCAGATGTCAAATTGGTCCTTAGAATCAAAAGCCCTTCTGTGCACAGCCTGGGCACTCAACCGTTTTTAAACATTGCTGCACTGCCTTCCCGGATTGTTTGAGTTTTCCTTGGATCGACGGAGTTGGGGGGAAGGGGATGATGTATTTGGGCCTCCCAGTTTGAGGAGTAAATGAGAGAAAGAAAACTCCTAGTGGTCAAAATCTAGAAGTGGGAACAGGGTTGCTATAGAGGGTTGTGCAGGCTGTGCACTGCACAACTGCTGAGGGTCCTCTTCTCAAACATGGAGTTCCACTGTGTACACCCATTCGAGGTGGCCCATCATGTACCAGAAGGAGGACCAGCTGGCTCATGTGGTCAGGGCCTCATTCTTGGATGGAGCTGGGGGATGGGAATCAGTGGCCAGTTTGTATATGGGAGTCAGAGCAAGACCTTATCACAAATGTCAATCCTGATCGAAATACTCAGACACCCCCTCATACAGATAACTAAATCTAAGGGGGAGGAAGGAAAAGTCAAGGGGGTAGGAGCCCCCAAATCTATCGGCTATCCTACCTTCCAGATATGGTTGCCAGAAAAAATAGAGGACACACAGTTAAATCTGAATGTCAGATAAGCAATGAATGGAAAATATCCCCAGGGCTAAGATCAAACAACAAACAAAAAAACAATGATTTTTTAGCATAAGTATGCCCCCAAATATTGCAGGGGGAAAATTACTCTAAAAAAAAAATCGTCTGTTGAGGGACTTTCCTGGTGGTCCAGCGGTTAAGAATCCACCTGCCAATGCAGGGGACATGGGTTTGATCCCTGGTCCAGGAAGATCCCACATGCCGCGGAGCAACTAAGCCGGTGCGCCACAGCTACTGAGCCTGCGCTCTAGAGCCCGCGAGCTGCAACTACTGAGCCCGTGCGCCCAGAGCCCGTGCTCCGCAGCAAGAGAGGCCACCACAATGAGAAGCCTGCGCACCACAACGAAGAGTAGCCCCCGCCTGCTGCAACTAGAGAAAGCCCATGTGCAGCAACGAAGACCCAGCGTAGCCAACAACAACAAAAAAAAATCCTCTGTTTCTCTCACAGTCAAATTTAACTAGGCATCACTATTTTTCTTTGCTAAATCTAGCAACCGTACCCCCAGAGGGCAAGCCTATAAAAACTCTTTGCCACCCACCATTGCCTGGAAATAGCTGTTGAAACAGCAGCTAATTAGGAGCAACCTTCGCCCCAAGCCTTTTGGCTGCTGAGCACGAGCCAGGGTAGGAAGCGTGAGAGCACTCCCCCCACCCCCCCACATGTCATTGCAGTGGCCTATTCCTCTCCTGGGGGCTCTGAAATCACCACCTGGCCTGGCTAAGAGGTTTCTCTGCAGGTGGGTGCCCAGCACAGCGCCTGTCCGTGGGGAGGATGGAAACAGCCTCGAAGCCAGAGGATCTCACAGCACTGCCCACGCGGCTGAAACTGGAGGAGTGAATCTTGTATAAGGCCTGCACAGTAAGTCAGACCCTGTGACCCCCAGGAGCCAGGGTGGCCTCTGACTCTGGTGTACTCTCATTCATCTGAGATGGGCTTGCCCTGGGGGGTCAGGCTTGGGGGGGCCAGTGCTCAGGTCAGGGGGTAGGCCCCTCCCAGGCTGTCCCCCTGGGCTTTCTGGAAGGCAGGTAGAAAACGAGGGAGAGCGCTCTGCAACCCTCGGAGGTTTCTGTGGGAACGGCTGGCTGACCTCTTGTGGGGCCAGAACCAAATGCACGTGACCAATGGGCAGTGGAGCCAACCCAGCTGGCAGGACACTCACATGCACAGGAAACCTGGGCAGAAAGTTACCCGAGGCCCAGGCTGGACGGACCTGGATCTGGAGCCCGGAAGAGCCTTGGCAGACAGCAGGAGGGTCTCCCCGGTCCCCCACTTCCCCCCCAGCTCAGGACTGGCCACCAACTTCCCCACCCCTGCTCCCCACTCCATCTGAGACCCTGGAAAGGGTGGGGAGGCGATGAGGGGCTGAAATGCCCCAGGGATGAGTCAGCCCTGTTTGGGAGCAATTCCACTCTGCTAGCCCAGAGGTGATTGGACACCATCTGGGAGCCTCCCTGTGGCTCCTGAAGACTTGTGAGTCCCCTCCCCGTCACCCCAGAGTCCTGTTCCCTATAGAGGCACAGAGGCACCCGATCCCTGCAAAAGCTGTCCCGTGTGGACCATAACCGGAGACTTGAGATGCCTTCTTCCCACGAGAGGGCCAGCCAACCAGGTTCTTGACTCTGGTTTTTGTTTGCACTTCTGATCCTTGTTGGGTGGAAAGGGGAAAGATGCTCACAAGGGCAAAGAGGCCAGAGCTCCCCTGTCACCTGGGAGAGCCCCCAGAGGGAGAGGGTAGTCAGGGAAGGCTTCCAGGTGGAAGTGGCACTGGCTGAAGCCAGGGTTCATTGTGGGGAGGAGGAGGAAGGGCACTATCACACAGAAACAGTGAGATGGAAGGTGTGGCACACAGGCAAACTCAGCATGCAAGCAACCCCGGGCCGCTCAGGCTGGTGGAACTAGGGCATGGGCTGGGGGCTGGGGGTCTAGAGAAACGGCTGAACAGAGAGAGCATCCTGGAAACCAGGATCTGGACCCAGAGAGCCAGCCTTGCCCTGCCACGTGCTGCCAGATGACTTGGCAAAGCCACTTCACTTGCTAAGTCTCAGTTTCCTCATCTCTAAGATGGGAACAATGGCGGAGATGAACATCGCTGATCCGCGGGGTCCCTTTGCTCCCTGCAAGGCCCTGGGGTCCGCACGTTTACCGGCACATCACTCATTCCCATGACACCACTAGGAAACAGGGGGCACCCTTATCCCCACTGTACAGATGGGGCAGTTGAGGCTCATGCAGGTTCAGAAAGACGTCCCAGGTCCTAAGGTTCAGGATTCGAACCCAGATCCAGCGATGTGTGGCCCAGGTCTGGACTGCCCCTTGGATAGAGGGAAGGGGGATGCTCTTTGGGATATGGGCGCAGTTGTCTCTCACTATACTTTTTCCTCCCTGGGGTGGCCATAGGAATTAGCACAAACTTGGGTGGCTTAAGAAAGAAAGAAAGAGAGAGAGAGGAAGGAAGGGAGGAAGGAAGGAAGGAAGGAAGAAAGGAAAGGGAGGGAGGGAGGAAGGAAGGAAGGGAGGGAGGGAGGGAGGGAGAAATTTATTCTCTCACAGTCCTGGAGACCAGAAGTCCAAAATCAAGGTGTCTGCAGGGTTGGTCCCTTCTGGAGGCTCTGAGGGAGAATCTGTTCCCTGATCCTCTCCCAGCTTCTGGGGGCTTCCAGCTGATGAAGTTCAGGACATCATACCCCAAAATACTGCACCTAGGCATGCTGAATACCTTAAGCAGAAGCAGGAATATCACCCTGACCTTGCCCTTCTTCCCTCAAACAGGTGAATAAAACTCCCATGGGAGAGGTGCCCTCCCTGTACCAGGAGGAAGGGAGACTTTCTTATCACCAGAGACGGGGAACTGGGGATTGAGAAATCTGAACAAAGTTTGTTAATCTCACCTTTTCCTAGTTATTTCTCCACTTACAACCCCAAACCCAAACCCCTTTGTCTTGTCTTGTTCATTCTTCACACATTTACTTGTTTCTTTGTCTCTAAGGTATAAAATCTTCCTGCTTTGGTCACTTCTGGTCCTCATTCTCTTGTAAAGACTCCCATGTCCAAGTGAAAATTCAATCAAATGTGTTTCCTTTTCTCTTGTTAATCTTTGTCAATTTAACTTCCAGACACAGCCAGGGACCTTAAAGGGGTTGACAAAAATTTTTTCTTCCCCTCACGGCAGTCCTGGAGTTTCCTTGGCTTGTGGCTGCATCCCTTTAATCTCTGCCTCCATCATCCTCTGTATCTGTGTCCTCTCTTCTTCTTATAAGGACACTTTTCATTGGCTGAATTGTTACAGTCTCTCATTGGCTGGGCTGTTCCTGGACAAGGAGAAAAATCTTCCTTCCTCCTGCTGGGGTAGTAAAGTAGTAACTTTCTTCCTGTTGCAGAAGCAAGGTACATCTCTTCCTCTTTGGAGCCTATAGACAGCAACATGTGATGGGGCTTGAGAGCTCCCCCTTCCTGCCTTCCTGCCTTCAACTTAAATGAGGTTTCATTTGGTCCACAGGGTACTTGGGGTGATGGAAATGTTCTAGAACTAGGTAGTGGTGATGTTTGCACAACACTGTGAATGTACTGAATGCCAGTAAATTGTTTACTTTAAAATGGTTGATTTTATGTTGTATGAATTTTACTGCAATTTAAAACAATAAAAATATGGGAATTCCCTGGTGGTCCAGTGGTTAGGACTCAGCGCTTTCATTGCCTGGGCCCTGGTCGGGGAACTAAGATTCCACAAGCCGTGCAGCAGGGCCAAAAGGGGAAAAAAAGCAATAAAAATAAATGAGTGAACTTAATTTGAATGATATATTTTTTAACCCAGGCTAACCAAAGTGTTATTATTTCAACATGTAATTGATATAAGAAGTTATGAATGAGATATATTTTACATTCTTTTTCCATGCAAAGTCTTTGGAACCTGGTGTGTGTTGGACACTGCACCACAGCTCAACGCAGACCAGCCACATCTCAAGTTTCAGCAGCCATGTGGGGCTGGCGACTCCCTCGTTAGACAGCAAGGCCCCAGAAAGAGGCAAGCCTTCTGGCTTCTTCAGAGGAGCCACCGGAAAGCAAACCTTTCGCTGCAAAGCCCACCCCCCCCCTCGCCAATGTAACTTCCGTGTGTGATTCGCTCATGGAGTCCCTAGGGTCTTGTCTGCTCTGGCCAGTCCTCCCTCCCAGAGATGGGGAGAGCGTAGGGGTGGAATGGAGACCCTTCCCCCAAAGATATGTCTACCCAGAACCTGTGAATGTGATTCTCTTTGGAAAAAGGATCTTTGCAGATGTAATTAAGACTCTTGAGGGAATTCCACGGTGGTCCAGTGGTTAGGACTTGGCGCTTTCACAGCCGAGGGCACAGGTTCAGTCCTGGTCAGGGAACTGAGATCCCGCAAGCAGTGCAGCACAGCCAAAAAAAGAAAAAAAAATCATGAAAAAAAAAAAAACGACTCTCGAGGTGAGATCATCCTGGATTATACAGGTGGGCCCTGTCAATTTGCTGGCATTCAGTACATTCACAGTGTTGTGCAGGCATCACCACTACCTAGTTCTAGAACATTTCCATCACCCCAAGTACCCTGTGGGCCAAATGAAACCTCATTTAAGTTGGAGTCAGGAAGGCAGGAAGGGGGAGCTCTCAAGCCCTATCACACGTTTCTGTCTGTAGACTCCACAAACAGGAAGAGAGTTACTACTTTACTACCCCAGCAGGAGGAAGGAAGATTTTTCTCCTTGCCCGGCAACAGCCCAGCCAATGAGAGACCGTAAGAATTCAGCCAGTGAAAAGCCACTACACTTCAAACTTCCAGCTTCCTCCAATGGGCTCTTTGTTTATAACAGCCTTGCCCAACTCCCCCTTCTCCTTTATGAAAGAATGTTCCTCTGCTTTGTTTCTCTGGACTTGCTTGTATTTTTTGCTATAACACACTTGTCACGAGTTGCAATCCTCTATTCCCCAATAAGCCAAACCCATTTGCTGGTAAAAATAAATGGCTGTTTTCATTTTTAAAGTCAACAACCAATTAGCAGTCTCTCCCCTCTCTCCCCAGTCCCCCTCCACCACTAATCTGCTTTCAGTCCCTATGGATTTACCTATTCTAGTCACACAGCAGGGACTTAAGTGGCTACTTCATGCCAATGGGTGCCCGGCTTCCAGGACCTCGTGC
>NW_020173198.1:13989616-14041243 GCF_003031525.2 Neophocaena asiaeorientalis asiaeorientalis | reverse complement strand
TGTGGCCTTCACTCCCAGCATTTTATCCAGCACCCAACTCAGCCCTGTCACAAAGTGCATGCTCAGTAAACATACATGCTGGGAGAAGTAAGGAACGAACAGGGACCCCAGAAAGAGAAGGAACTCTGGGAGCCCCATTCTGCCCTGGGGTCTGAATGGCCTGGGCAGCAACTCAGTGGAAATGGAGAGATGTGCGTGTGTGCCTGTGTGTGTATGTGTGTGGGTGTGTATGATATAATTTTTAAAATATATATATATTTGGTCTTTGCCCCATTCCTGGCAGAAAGCCCCTAAAATCCTTGGAATTTCCTCAGTGATAAGAATGTCTTTTGTATGCTAATGAGAACTCCAGGGGTCGAGGCTACAAAGCTTCAGGAGGGGAGCTGGTAGTCAGAAAAACCAGCCAAGTAATTACAGGGCGGGGACTTTCAGCCCCATCTCCCGAGAAAAGAGGCTGGAGATTGAGATCAATCACCAATGGCCAATGAGTTAATCACTTGTGCCTGTATAATCAAACCTCAATAAAAACCCCTAAATAATGGGGTTCAGGGGGCTTCCGGGTTGGTAAACACATCCATGTGCCGGGAGGGTGGCACACCTCCCAACTCCAAGTGGACAGAGGCCCCTGTGCTTGGGACTCTTCAGACTGTATTTCCCTCTTCATCTGGCCATTCATCTGTCCCCTTATAATGAACTGTAATATGTAATAGTAAGGATAGCTCTTTCCTGAGTTCTGTAAATCCTTCTGGCAAATAATCAAACCTGAATGAGGGATGTTGTGGGAACCCTCAAATCTATAGTCAGCCGGGCAGAAGTGCAGGTAGCCTGGGGATCCCATTTGTGGCTGGCGTCTGAAATGGGGGCCGTCTTGTGGGACTGAGTCCTTAACCTGTGAGGTCTAATTCTAGTTAGTGTCAGAATTGAATTGCTGGACACTCAGTTGGAGTGCGAGAATCAGAAGGTGTGTTTGAGGGATTCCTCTGGGCTTTGTTGCATGGATGGGCTGAGAGCAAAATGACTTTGTTGCTGGTAATGGACACGGGTAATGCCCTTGCTTCCAGATGGATGGAGTATTTCTGGGGGGCTGCCCAGGGCTGAGAGCCGGTCATCACCCTGGGCTCAGAGGAAGAAGCTCCAAGGGAGCTACCCCGGGTGAAAGCCAGCACCCCAAGGGTCCTGCACGTCACGTGAATGACAAGTGCTTTGCTCTGTGGTTGAGAGGCTGCCAACGAAGCCCCCTTCAGGGGCCAGGCCAGCAACAGAAATAGGAGAAGTGAGCAGAGTGTAATTATAAGCACGGGGCATTCTTAGCTATATTTCACTCTCCCACTTTTGAAGGTGATATGGGCAGAGGGACGTTTTTCTTCTGTAAGAAAATCAGCAGCGGAAATATGAAGACATAAGGAACCAATCCTCGGCCTCCTGTCTGGGAGACAGACAACAGGGAGCAGAGGGACTAGGGCGAACTGGAAGACAGGGCCGTCTAAAGGGTGCAGCAGGCACTGTCAACAGCGTGTGTGATGCTTCTCCATCTGTGACTTTCTACCTGAGGTTTTTCTCTTGGGCCAACTGGCAGTGCCAGGGAGCTAATACCCCGGATGCAGGTTTCTACCAAGAACAGACAGGCGCTGGCAGGAGACTCCGCAGTTCCCTGGCCCCTCGGGCAGCAGATGTCCCCCGATGTCCCCAGTGGGATTGCACCCCAGCTGCCCACAGCAGTGACTGCTCGCCCACACCCAGCACCCTGCGCTAGCTCCTTCCTTCCCCACCTCTCTCCCCATCTCCCATCAGTTCTTCCTGGGATCCCCTCCCTAATAAACTACTTGCACTAAGATCCTGGCCTCAGAGCCTGCTTCCGGGGCAACTGAAATTTAGGTAAGGGACTGAGTAAGGGACCAACTGTTCCTTAGCTGCAGCCAGTGTTTGCTGGATGGGAAGGCAGGCCCTGTAGTACAAGACCTTCCAATTTTTTTCAAAGAGAAACCAAAATCCAGACTTTCCTATGAAACCTTCCAAGTTCTCATTGCCAACTCAAATTAAACGGTACAGAACAAAATAAAACAGAACAAAACAAAACATGTCTGTGAGCCAGCCCTGGCCCTTGACCTGCCAGGTCAGGGCTGCTGGTGGCGGGTGGAGGAGACACAGAAAACCGTAAGCAGTGGGGACTTGGTCAGAGGGGCTTTTTGGCAACCCGCTCAGGCAGCCTGGGTGGGGACAGGCGGAGGAGGCCCGCGGTGGGCCGGGCAGTATGGCCTGTTTACGAGACCCCAGCTGGAAGCATCTGGATAGCCCTGCGTGGCCGCCCGTGGGCCGGGAGTAGACCCAGAGTAAACAATCAGTCCGAATGCTTTTCTAAACACGCAGACCCTGAGCTGCCTGCAGCCTCCCCAGGCTCGCCAGGCTGAGGAGAAATCCCAGGACCCCTCCGCCTGCCTGACATCTAAGCTCAGGCCCAGGAAAAACAAACTCAGGGCGGCTGGAGTGCCCCGAGGGGGCAGTCGTGAGAGAGCCACTTCTCGACCCCATGCCTGTGAACTCCTTTTTAATTCTGTGCAGATGGAGGAGGCTGTCTTTACAGATTTCCATCTCCCTACAATGCCCACTTCCTTCCTCTTGCAGAGAAAACAAAATGGGTGTCTCTCGAGATTGCTTTTGCCCCATTTCACATGGTTATTTAAAGCCATCACTTTTCTGCTGCCTTCTCAGGATTTAAATTAAGAATACAGGGTGTCAAGTACAGGCGGGTGATGTAAAATTTGGGTCCTGTGTGTTTATTGTTCTACAACCAGCCAAACCCTTCTGTGCCTCTTCTAAATTGTTTAATACGTTCAGTAGATTTTCAGTTGGAACTATATTCCGTCAGGGGGAGGAGAAGAGAAATTCCTGAAAGTGGACCTTTAATGGGCTCCCTATGAGCCACATATTTTATATATCTTTAACTCATGCAATCCTCATCATGACCCAAATAGCTGTATAGCATTGTATGATTAAGATATCTTTTGGTTGCAAGGGACAGAAACCTACATCAAAGGGAATTTACATGTTTGAAAAGTTCATGGTAAGGACCTCAGACATGGCTGGATCCAGGAGCTCAAATACTGTCATGGGAATCTCTCCATCTCTTCTCTGCTCTCTTCCGTGACTGTTTCATTCTCAGTCAGGCCCTTCTCTTATGGTTGCAAAGATGGTACCCAGCAGTTCCAAGCCTCCAGTCACCAAGCGACACTGGTGGAAAGAGAATACCTCTTTCCCAAGAGCTTTAGCAAAAGTCCCATGACTGAATTTCATTGGTCCAGCTTGGGTCATGTGCCCATCCTCTGACCAATCACTATGGTTAGGCTGATTAAGGAAAGTCCCAGAATTTAGGACTTACTCCTCCAAATGGTGTGAGTCAGTTCCATATTGGGTTGCCCAAAAGATGTTAAGATGTTATGGAAAAACCCGAATGAACTTTTTGACCAACCCAATACTTGTGAGAAAAATCTCATTACTTTCCTAAGTCTGATGAAATTGGGATCTGATCCCCCTTACCAGGGGCGCAGGCTTTGGCCACTGGGAAGCTTGTTTCCCCAGGTAGTTCCCACAAGCTCCTCCCAGATAGCCTGGTTCAATCCCCTTACGGCCCCAGGAGTAGACAGTATCTCTTACCTTTGCTGCCAAATCTTCCCTTCCTAGCCCCACCCCAGGCTCTTGGAGCTGAGTTGTGCACATGACCAAGGCTGGCCATGGTGACTGCTTCAGTAATGAGCATGTGACTTAAGCTGAGCCAGAGACGAAATGTATTGTATGATTTCCTATTCAACAAGAGGAAATCTCCACTAGGCTGGCGAGATGGAAGCCTGGCCTATGATGCACCATCTTTGCCAGCAGATGGTGAGAGCCCACCTAAGAATTAAGCCCCCACAAAGGAAAGCAGAGTCAAGAGACAGAGACAGATCCCCAACAACCTGCCTGAGCCCCTGGATCCAGCTGTGCCTGAAGCTGTTGCACTCCTGACCTTCCAGTGACACAAAACAATACATTTTTCTTCAATGTAAGCTAATTTCAGTGGGATTCTGTTATTTGCAGCTAGATGAATCCTGACTAATGTACTAGACTTCCAAAAAACCAAGGCCCATTGATTCTCCACTGGCCCAAGACAAACACAGCCCTTCAGAATGCAAAGTTGGTCCTTGAGAGGGATGGAGGGAGGGAAAATATCTCTCATTCTTTTGTGATGACTCAGTAGCTAAAAGAAACCCTGGTTCATTTCTCAAGCAGGTTATCCTGGCTGACAAACATTACTCATTCCAGCCCCAACGAACCCTGAGGTTGGTGTGGCCCCAGAGAACTTGCTATACTCTAAGCCTCCACAGATTTTCCACATTCATGTGAAAAGCCTGTCTGTGTCATTGCTCCTTTCTCCTCCAGCTCAGAGTCCTGGGAGCTGGGTTTTCTAGAGCTCCAAGAAAACACCTTACAGAATGTCCAGCCAAATCAACACCCCAAAAATGCTTACAATGCACAAGAGGCCACCAGAGATCTTGCCTCTACAGAGAACGCCCAAAGAAGTTGTTCTTGCCCCTTCTTACCGAGTGATGGGCTAGCACAGGACTTCAGAAGCGAAGAGGCAGGTCAGCAGGGGCGACGAGGAAACTCTGGCTGAGCCAAAGAGGCAAGACTCTTTCTGGAAGAACCTAGGGTGTATGGGAAGATTCTCAGTTGGGGAAATCAGACACGACTTCATCTTACGTTAGGTTCCCAAGAGACGGAGCCCGAGACGGGGATTTTGGTGCATGTGGCTTTTGGAGGGGGAGGTTCTCAGGAGGAGGTGGTGTCATTCCCTCTGGGCTGGAGCGGAGCGTGGGTAAGATGGATGTGAGTCACTGGCCACCAACACTCACGGCAGCTGGCACACAGCAGCCTGGTAAAGAGGATTTGGGCAGCCCCTTCCTTCCTCCTCGGGACCACACACCTGCTTTCAGGGAAGGGTTACACCTGGCGGGGATGGGGATTCACCAGTGATGGCATAGCGCAGCGGTTGAGAGCCCAGAGCCTTAGGGGCAGGCAGAGCTGGGTTCGAATCCGGGCTCTGGGACACCTCAGGCACCCATCGGGACCTGCAGAGGTGCGCAGCTCCCAGGACCAGGGCGGATGAAGCATGAACGTGTGTTAGGTGCCCCTCCATCCAGAGCCCAGCGTGTGGTGGGTGCCCCACAAGTCTCGGCTTTGTACACATCTCTGAGTGTCCCGGGCCTGAGGGCCGTGGTGGAAGTTCTGGGGTGTATGGGGGGCGCGGGGGGTCTTCCTGTGCCTTCCCAACACCTACAGACACTGACCTTCTACGTGTGCCAGGCGTTACCAGATCCCTGGCTTTTGGGGTGTCTAAACCTTCTTTGTTGGGGATTCTTGGCTCCCCACTTTCCTTCCCACTCTTAGTCCCTCTGGGTAGAAAAGTACCCTGATTGGCATGAGAGTCAGGTCTGGAACACAAAACTGGAGGTGGGTGGGGTGATTCTAACAGAGGAGCAACTCAGTAAGAGGTGAAGGAAGTCTGGTCTTAGCCTTAACCAGAATTGCTTCAAATTCTCCAATGACCCCTAAGACCCAGAGGACAAGTCCCAGCCCCTCATAGGCCATGCTCAAGGGGGAGGTCTCTTGGGCCTCGGTGCTCACCATGGCCCCCTCCTGTACCTTGGCTGCTCAAAATACCTCTCCCATTGTTCCATATGCTCCTGTCCCTGGGCCTTTGCATGTGCTGTTCTCGCTGCCTGGAATGTCTTCCCCTCCTTCTCCAGGGCTACTTGTCCTTCTGCTCTGGCCTCAGGACTCCCCTGACTCCAGGAAGCCTTCCCTGACCCCGGCGCCTGTGGGTGGGCCCCTCCTTCCCGTTCCCTTCCCACCTCCCCACCTGTGCCATCTCCCTCCTTGTTCACTTGCCTCCCCAACAAGACAGAGCAGCCCAGAGGGTAGCTGTCAGCCTTGACTGACTTGGTGTTGGCTGTGCCAGATATAGTGTAGGTGCTCAGGAAATAGGTGTGGCATGAATGAATGAAAGCCAGTGAGTGGGGTGGGCAGCCCCCCTTGGCCAGTGACGTCAGGTGCCACCACAAATCATATCCACTTATGTTGCACCAAGCAACACGCTAAGCCAGTGACACTGTCCTCTAAGCTGACTTTGACCATGGTTTGTGACAGCCAAACATTCCCAGATATACTTATGTATAATATACACCCTCCCCACCTAATTAAAATTGGCCATTGCTTTGGATGCATGGATGACAGGTACCATCCCACGAGTAGAAACAGCCATGATAATAACAATCATTGCTGCTCTGGATGTACCCAGCTCGGCTAAGCATCCTCTGAGTTTTTATTATTATTTTCCCTGTTTTACATTTGTGGAAGCTGAGGCCCAACATGGTTAAAGTTACCTGCCCACAGGAGGTGGTGGAATAGGGATTAAACAGAAAACAAATGACCAGGCTACAGTTAACTGTGCACTGCATGGGGCGGTGGTGTATCAGTTTCCCGGGGCTGCTGCAACAAATTACCACCAACCTGGCTTTTAAAACAACAGAAATGTATTCTCTCACAGTTCTGGAAGCCAAAAGTTTGGAATCAAGGTGTTACTGGGGTTATGCTCCATCTGGAGGCTTTAGGGGTGAATTCTTCTTGTCTCTTCCAGCTTCCAGGGCTCCAGGCACTCCTCGGCATTCGGCGTCATCACTCCCATCTCTGCCTCCATCTTCACATGGCCTTCCCCTCTGCGTCTCTGTCCCTCAAATTCCACCACCCACCCCCCCGCCACCATCTTCTTTCTCTTATAAAGACACCAGTCACTGGATTTAGGGCCCATCCTAAATCCAGGATGATCTCATCTCAAGATCCCTAATTTGATGACATTTGCAAAGACCCTATTTCCAAATAAGGTCCTATTTACAGGTACCGGCGTTAGGATGCGGACATATCTTTTAGCGGGTTACTATCACTGCACTACAGGTGAGCAGGAACAAGCCATCGGCTGCCCCGCCTCCATGGGGCTGAGAAAGATGAGGAGGGGGGCTTGCCCAGGGAGAGGAGGAGACGGGCAGGCACAGAGATCAGCAGGGACAGAGAGGCCACCAGGCTTCATTCACCACTGGAAACCCCATTTACAGAGGAGGAAGCGGCCAGGGAGGCTGCGAGGCCACACAGGTCCCACTCAGGACAAATAGCTGTCTCTGACCCTGTGATCCCTGGAGCCTCTCTGGACCCTCTGGGCCAGCATCCTGGCGCATGCGGTCCCTTGGACCGGTCTGGGGGAGGCCTCGCCAAGCCAGACCAGGCTGCTGGCCGGAATCCAGGTCCAAGGCAGACGCCGCCCAGGCCCTGCTTTTGGTTCTGCAAATACCACCGGCCCTGCTCCCTTGAGGAGAGAGAGTCCGGCCCCTGTCCGCATGGCCATGCTGTGCCCTCAGCCCCCACCAGCGGTCGGAGTTTTCCATGCGCCTCCCCGACCCCCAAAAGGCTGAATGCCTAGAATTCTGCAGGAATTCCCACAGTGGCCCCCACCCCCTCTGGGTCCCCAGTGAAGGAAACAAACGCCCTTTGCGGCCTGGGGCCGTGGATGGGGGAGGCCCAGGGCAGTCACTGGGGCTGTCATTCCTGGAGGTTTGCTCTTAGACAGGAAAGGATGGCATCAAAATGGGCCCTATAGATGTTTGCTATGATTAAACACACAGGTATGTATGAGGCTACGTACCTACACGTAGAGACACACATAGAGAGACATATGTAACCCCGAATAAAAACTCACATGCAAATAGATATACAGATACATGGGTACCTACGTGCACACACACACAGAGGCACTCACACACACACAAGTACACAGATACACACAATATAAAAGTGGATGCACGTACGCCACACGCAGGCATGCAAAGTGATGCTCACACACGTACCCACATGCGTGCACACAGACACCAACCCACACAGGGGGACCATCCCAGCCAGCCCTGCATCTGTCCCACTTCCTTTTCAGTACTTCCCCTCCCCCAGCCCCACCACTCCATTGCCCAGCTGTGTATAAGACACATCTGGCCGTGACCATAGGCACCAGAGTCCTTCCTTGACTCTTGAGAGGCACCTGTGTCATCTCTCAGGTTATAACATGCTGTCACACACAGGCTGGCTTCTGTCTGTCTGACCAGACACCCCGCTGTTGGGCCCAGAGTCTGGTTTCAGGACTCTCAGCTGCACAGCCTGGGACCCTTCTCCCCGCCATCTCCCTGCATCCCCCTCTGCTGGGCCCCATTTCCCAAAGTGGGAAACGAAGCCCAGGTCCCAGCAGCCTCTAACCCCACTCCTCTCCCCACTCCTCTCTCTGTCTCTCTCTGTCACACACACACACACACACACACACACACACACGGAAAACAGATCACAAACCCAAACTGCAGTAGCTCCCTCCCACCTCCCTCATCCAGATTAAGGATCAGTGTCACCAGGGTGACACCTTTTGCCATCAGTGCCCAACCCCTGACCCTGTAGATTGAAACCTTTTGTCTGTGGGACCACAAAGGGCATTTCTGACCCAGGACTCCAGGCTTTTTACTCTCCCAAGGCCTGTGCTGTGGGCCAGCCCCCAGCATTGCCACACTGGGAAGAGTGGATTCGGGGCAGCAGCGCAAAGACCCTGGGTGTTTCTGGGAGAGGAAGCAGGAGGGCAGGGAAGAGCTAGACAGTGAGGCCATCCAGGCGGGGTCCCCGTCCTCCCTGAGCCGCGACGTGCTCATCTGTAAAGGGGGTAAGAACAGCACCATCTGCACGGGGCGTTGCTTGGGGCTGCCCAGGCTGCGCCCCTCCCCACGCTTGAAGAAATGTCCACCTTCATGGGTCTCAGTGGGAGAAAGCCCTGCTTCCCACTGGGGACCCTGAGGATGGCAGCCTGGCGTTTTGTCAGCCTCCTGGCAGCTAGGATGCGGACACGTGCCCCTGGCTGGGGCAATCAGTACACAGGTCCCAGAGTGGCACTAGTCCCACTAAGAAATAGGGATGGGAGCTCCACCACAGGGACAGGGTGGCAGGGACACCCACCCCTGGGGCCAGGCCTGCAGCCGTGGGGCAGAACCCCATCTGAAGTTTCCAGGCATGAAAGTTTGCTGCCCACTTTCTAGACCGTAGTCAGCACTGGGGCTGAGTTCTCCAGTTTTCTTCCTTTCCCAAGAGATTCCTTTCAGCTTATATCAGCCGGGTCTGTTTCTGTTGCTGGCTGCCGGGTCCAAGGCTCATCACAGCCCCCTAAGACTGCTGTGGGGAGTGAGTAAAACAATCCACTGGAGGACTCAGCTCCGTCACCTGCTAGCCGGGCACCTCAGCACATCACACTCCCTCTCTGGGCCTCGGTCTCCTCAGCTGTAAGATGGGCTGATAATAGTTCTCCACCCCATGTGACATAATAAGAAATAGATATTTCATTTCTGCCCCCAGCTCCTGACACAGAGCTCCTAAAACCCTTGTAATCTCCTGAGTGACAGGAGAGTGTTTTGTTCTAATGAGGTGGCTCTTGGCGGGCACCCGGGGTGAGGGCTGGTCACCAAAAAGGCCAAACCATGATTAGAAGCTTGGAGCTTTCAGCCTCACCCCCATCCTCAGAGAAGGGAGAAGGGCTGGAGATTGAGTTAATGATCCATCATGCCTACATGATGAAGCCGCGATAAAAATCCCCAAAGTATGGGGCTCGGAGAGCTTCTGGGCTGAACACATCCACGTGCTGGGAGGGTGGTGAACCCCATCTCCATGGGGACAGAAGGTCCTGTGCTCAGGACCCTTCCAGACCTTACCCTGTGTATCTCTTTATCTGGCTGTTCATCTGTATCCTTTATCATATCCTTTCTGATAAGCTGGTAAATGCAAGTGTTCCTGAGTTTTGGGAGCCATTCCACCAAATTATCAAACGTGGGCGGGGGTTGTGAGAACCTCTGACTTTGTGGGCAAGTCAGACAGAAGTAGGGGCGCTCTGGGGAGCTCCTGTGGCTGGCATCTGAAGTGCGGGCAGTCTGCGGGACCGAGCCCTAACCTGTGGTCTGATACCCAACTCCAGGTAGGTAGTGTCAGAATTGAATTGAATTATATGATACCCAGCTGGCGTCTGGAGAATTGGTTGGTGTGGAGGAAAATCCCACATATTTGGTGTCAGAAGTGCTGTGAGTAGACAGCTTTCTTTTATCCTCATGGGGATGGTGTGAGCATTAAATGAGATAATGCAGGAAGAATTTGCCATGGGTAGCATTTGCCTTAACATGGTAACAGCAATGATTTATTTGGTTTTTATGAAATAAGGACCGAGTAGGGGTCCTCAAATTCAGAGAATCTGTAGACCTGGATAGGAAAAAAATTACGTTTTTGTTTTCACTAGCCTGTAACTGAAATTTAGTGTCTAACTTCAATTCCTGAGGTAGCAACATCCATGGACCTGTGACTTTATCACCAACAAGAATCGCAAGTATTTTTATATCCTATGACTGTCATATATATGACATAGCTGGCTTCTTTTGTAACCTGTGGGGTTTTTTTTTGCATTGAAAAAGACTATTCTGAATAGTAAACTTAGTTATTAAAATACATGCCAAAAAATACACGCCAAACTGTTTAAAGGGACGGGTACTGATGTTAGCAACTTATTTTGAAATTTATCAAAAAATAAAATAAAATGGCTAGACAGAGTTATAGATGGACGGAGAGAGAGAGATGGAGGAATGGAGAGATAGAGGGATGGATGCATGGATGGAGAAAGGGATGGAGAGAGGGGTAGAGGGATGGATGGAGAGAGGGATGGAGAGAGGGATGGAGGGATGAAGGGATGGATGGATGAATAGATGAGTAGAGGGATGGATGGATGGATGAATAGATGAGTAGAGGGATGGAGGGATGAGGGATGGATGGATGGATAGATATAACAACATGCTATCTGGGCATTCACTGCTCAAGTCTTTCAACTTTTCTGTATGTTTGAACATTTTCACAATAAAATGTTGGGGGAAGATTTCTAAGAGAAAAGGATGAAACCGAGAAAGAAAAAGACATTCAAAGCCTGAAGAAAGAAAGAAGACTCATCTTAAAGATCGTCTTTATCATTGAGTCCTTATCAAAGTCAGAGTATACAGAGAAGAAAATGAACAAAAGAAGCACCAAAAGCAGACACATAATGCAGGACTTAAGTAACTGTAACATTAAGGGGGGAAAATTAAGTTTTCCCTATAAAGAAAGTTCAATGTCTAGGCTGTATTGTCCATGTGATGCCCACTGGCCACCTGTGGCCACTGAGCAGTTGAAATACAACTGGTCAGATCTGAGATGTGCTGTAAAATATACACCGGATTTTGAAGACTTAGTACCAAAAAAGAGAATGGAAAATAGCTCTGGAATATTTTAACATATTGATTACATGTTGAAATGTTAATATTTTGGATATATCAGATTAAATAAAATATATTGTTAAAATTAATTTCCCCTGCTTCTTTTTTTTTTTAAATGCAGCTATAAGAAAATTAAGATGACATATGTGGCTAAATTAGTTATACTTCTACTGGGTAAGACTGGTTTAAAGGAAGTGTCCACTGTGAAAATTCTGAGTTTACCAAGCTGCATGCATTTCTCTTATGCTGCTAGAATTCTTCTTCTTCTTTCAATGGTTGACCAGACATGGATACGCCAAGGGAGTAATTGTTGCCCTTTGCTTACCTTTGGGGGAGTACCTGCTTTTTCCATTTTTCTTGTGGTCTGTACCTCTGGGAGATACGACGTCAAACTAGTGTTTAAGATATTTGGAAATAAAATAAAATCCTTACAAAATAAAAATATTTTTTAGGACTTCCCTGCTGGCACAGTGGTTAAGAATCTGCCTGCCAACGCAGGGGACACAGGATCGAGCCCTGGTCTGGGAAGATCCCACATGCCATGGAGCAACTAAGCCTGTGTGCCACAACTACTGAGCCTGCACTCTAGAGCCCGCGAGCCACAACTACTGAGCCTGCGTGCCACAACTACTGAAGCCCGTGCGCCTAGAGCCCGTGCTCTGCATCAAGAGAAGCTACTGCAATGAGAAGGCCGTGCACTGCAAAGAAGGGTAGTCCCTGCTCGCCGCAACTAGAGAAAGCCTGCGTGCAGCAACAAAGACCCAATGCAGCCGAAAATAAAAATAAATAAATAAATAGAAAGAAAATTTTTTAAATATATATTTTTTAGAAGAAATATCCAGTCTTAAATCAACAGAAATAAATTCAGGTACATCTTTCAGAACAAAACAAAGCATATTTTTGGAAGGGGTGCCTGGACCCCAGAAGGGTCCTCAGTGAATCAGGATGTCCGAGCTGGGTCCCCTGCCCTCCAGCCCTTTGAGAATCATGTGTTTTCTGACCAGGATCTTCCTGTTTTCAGATGATTCTGCCACAAACTGATGGTCATCACAAAAACATGAGGCACCATGTGACAGTCGCCTGGCCCTTCTTGTGGGCAGTGGCCCCTGCCCTGGCTGGGGCAGGCACAAGGTTTAGTCCCTCTGGGCCCTGCTCCAGAGTAAGGAGACCTCGGGAGGAATCTGGCCAAAGTGACAGTGGCTCCATCCTCTGGCCAGAGAGTGGCATGGAGCTAAGTCAGGGTCTGAGCACCCTGGATATTTACCCCAAAGGCAGCTTGGGAGGGGGGATACCTGGGCTCTGGGAGGCGGGGCCAGGCAGGGCCAGCTGTCACTATCATCAGCAACTTATTGCGAGGCATTTCCTGGACTGGGGCTCCTCTTGTACTGCTCACCTCTCCAGGCCTGAGCCTTTCTCTTCCTTATTAACATATTGTAAGCATGTTCCAGATGCTGTCAGCAGACAAACATCATCTCATTTCATCCCTACTCATCCTTGAAGAAGGAGCTATCATCACATTTCCTAATTCACTGATAAGAAAACTGAAGCACAGAGAGGTTAAGTGACTGGTTGAAAGTCACACAGCTCAGGACCCACAGTCTTGACAACCACTCTGTACTGCCTCTTCGCAGAAGGGTCAGAAACCCAGGTACTCCATTCCAATAAACAAATTCCTACTGCTCACCAGCATCTCTACCCAGGAGAGTTGCTCCTCCCCCAGGTGCCCCACATCCTCAGGGCATCACTACCCACCAGTCACCCAGCCAGACACTCAAGCCTGACAACGCTTCCTCCGCAGTCATAAGTGTCTCTGGCGTCAGGCCCTTTCTCTCCAACCCTTCCCCTCACTATCAACTGTGTGACCTGGGGCAAGTCACTTGACTTCTCTGTGCCTCAGTTTCCCCATCTGTAAAATGGAGATAATGATAGGTCTATTTCATAGAATCATCATGAGGTCAAAGTGATTTTTTTAATTTGTTGTTTGTTTGTTTATTCTGGCTGCATCGCACGGCTTGTGGGATCTCAGTTACCCAACAGGGGACTGAACCCGGGCTACGGGTGAAAGCCCAGAATCCTAATCACTAGGCCGCCAGGGAACTCCCACAGTGATTTTTAAATTAAGAAACACACACACGCACATAACACTGTAAATCAACTGTACCCCAATAAAAGTTAAAAAAAAACCAAACCAAACAAAAACCCCCCACATTGTAAAGCTAACTATACCCCAATAAAAATTAAACACACACACACACACAGACACACACACATATATACATAGGGGCTTATCATGACACCTGGCACACAGTAAGAGCTCAACACTATTTAACTATCATCTGCATCCAGAGCTCGGCACAGTGGATGCGATACCAGAGACCGCACAGCAGATGTCCGGGAGGCCAGAGATGGTTTCCCGGGAAATGCAATCATGTCCCTCCCCAGCCAGGGGTCCTGTGGTGCTGTCCCCATGAGCCCGAGCATGAAGCATGAACTCCTCAGGCTGTCTCATGAGTCCCAGCTGATGTCACCTACCCTCTCCTCCCCACAGAGCTCCCTCCAGTGAGCTGCTGCTCCCCTGCCCTTCTCCCCCCTCCCACCCCCGATGCCCTGCACAGCCGGCTCCTTCTCACGCTTCAGGGCTCAGCCCACATCCGTGTCTCTCTGCCCCAGGTCACAGCACCTGGCTTTTCTCCCTCTGGGCCCCACAATTTGTCAGTTTGGACCTGCTTGTCTGTTGACTGTCCCCCAACTGGAATGTTGTGCTGTAAGGGGCCGGACCTCGTCAGGTGCTCACAGCTGGATCCCTCCAGCAGGCACACCTGGCAGGTGTGTCAACAAGTGTTTGTGGAATGACCAAATGCTGGAATCAGTGAAGGAACAAATGGGGTCTGGTCCCAACGCTCATTTTGCAGCCTGGGAAGCCAAAGCGGAGATGAGGTGACGTCACAGGTCACATACACGGTGGGTGGCAGAACCAGACTGAGGTTATTATTACGAAATATTTCATAAGGACAAGGGGGCACATGCCATGCAGACAGAGCTCTGGATGACTTCCTCTTTGATTTGCCACCAGCCCTGGTGACACAGGCAGCTGAAGGCTCCATGAATCACTGCCCTTCATCCCAATCACAGTCACCCCCGTGCCAGTGGAGGGACTGGCTGCGAGGTCTTTTCATTTGATGCTGGGATGGGGGCTCAGGATGCCCCCTCTGGCAGGTCACAAGAACACCCCATGGGATGGGAAATCACGTCTTAACATCTGAGTCACAGCCAGGGTGTAGAATGGCATCGCCGGTAATCATGACTCCATGACATCCATTCCAAACTCATCCCAGCCTGTTTCTCCCCTCCACACAGCTCGGCTGTATTCAAGTCGGCTCACTGGCAAGATGCTGCCACGGAGGAAGGAAGCAAGCCCAGAGAGGACAGAGCTGGTTTGGGGTGGGCAACCTGGACCCTTGTCCCTTGTGGAGGGAGAGAACCAGGTCATGATACCCAGAAGAGCCAGGCCCACTAGGTGCCTATAGTGCTTGAGTCCTCACCTCCACCCTCATGAAATGGGCAGAACTGTTTTATCTCCACAGATGCAGAAACAGGGCTCAGAGAGGTTGAGGGCTTTGCCCAGGGTCACACAGCTGGCCAGAATTACCTCGGGGCTGGAACTCCAGAGCCTTACACGCAGCGTTCCAGCTGATCGCAATCCACACTCCACCACGTGCCAAGTGTTTAGAACACATCACTGTCTTTAGTTTTTTTTTTTACAACAAACCTATGAGCTACGTGCTATTGTTAGCCCTGTTTTACAGAGGAGGAAACTGAGGCTTGGATAAGGGAGGCCATTTGCCCAGAGTCCACAGTCGGGGGCTGACAGGGGTGGGATTCGAACCCAGTGCATCTCCAGGGCGCATGAGCTTCCCTCTGCACCCGACCTCCTCCTTCATCATAGACTCTTGGCTTCCACACAGTTGGGCAGGAGCAGGACGGCTGACCCACACTGTGACCTCTGGGCCAAGGACACGGGCTCTGCAACCACCTTCCTGCCCCAGGACTGCTTTCCCAGGCCTCCGGCTCTCCTAGCATTTGTGTAACTGCATTTTATTCACTTGTATGGCCTCCTGCCTTGGCCCTGTCTGATCCCCCATCCCCAGGAGCCCCTTTGAAAGAGTAAACGGAGCTGGAATGAGGGACTGACGCTGACAGATGGACAGATAGCCAGACAGCCTGGAGGCAGATGAGGACACAGCCGAGGGACCCAGACAGCTACGGTGAGTGTGAGAAAGCAGGTGATATACACGTGAAATGCTGACGACAGATGTGAGCAAGGCAGATAAAGGAACCTGGGTCACTGCAGAGCAGAACAGAAATAAAAATGCTGATTTATCACCAGCTGGACACGGCCCCCTGGAGGCTAAGTGTGTGACTTTTAAAGAAATACCCTGAAAAATGGGTCTGGCTCAGCCGAGAGCCTTGGAATCCTTTTTTTTCCCCTAATAGCTGAGATATAATTCACATACCATACAGTTCACCCATTGAGTGTACATTTCAATGATTTTTAGTATTTTCAGAGTTGTGCAACCATCACACAGTCCATTTTAGAACATTTTCATCACCTCAGAAAGAAACCCCGTACCTTTTATTATCACCTCCCTGTTCCTTGTGCCCACTCCCCATAGCCTTAAGCACCCGCTAATCTTTTTGTCTCTATAGATTTGCCTATTCTGGACATCTCCTATGAGTGGAATCATGTACTTTGGGGCCTTTTGTGTCTTTAGCGTAATGTCAAGGTTCACCCATGTTGTAGCACGTAGCAGTACTTCATTTCTTGGGGAGGGATGAATTAGGATTAACAGATACACACTACTATATATAAAATGGATAACCAACAAGGACCTACTGTATAGCACAGGGAATTCTATTCAATATTTTGTAATAACCTAAAATGGAAAAGAATCTGAAGAATATAGATATATATAAGTATAACTGGATATATATAGAATATAGAATATATATAGGTCACTTTGCTGTATACCTAAAACTAACACAAAATTGTAAATCAACTATACTTCAATAAAAAAATGAAAATAAAAGACTTCACTTCTTTTTATTGACCAGTAACATTTCGTGGTACAGATACACCACATTTTGTTTATCTACTCATCCGACTGACTGATAGGGTTGTTCCTTTTGGTATTACGAATAATGCCGCTACGAACCTCCCTGTACAAATTTCTGTGTGTTTCTACTTCTCTTGGGTCCACACCTAGGAGTGGAAGTGCTGGTCATATGGAAAAGAACCTTGGAATCTTCTTCCAGATTTAGAGATCCTCCATAAACACATAGGCAAGAAATTCTACAAATAATCCCAGCACATCTTATGCAGGCTTCCTGCATGCCAGGTCCTGTTCTATATTCACCTGTAGAATCTTCACAGCAATATACTGATGAGACACTAGCATTAGCTCAATGGTACAGACAAAGAAACTGAGGCACGACTCTGCCTGGCTCCTGAGAACCTGCTCTTAACACTAGACCAGAACAAGGTTTGTGATGGGTGAGAACAAGACCGAGGGCACCCGTGAGTCACACCCCAAGGACCTGAAGCAGTGGCTTCCCCTCCCTTCCTGGTGTGACCCCAAGGGACAAGCATCTCCCCCAGGGAGGAGCCCACTGAGGGCCCCCAGGCCTAGCCACACCCCTCCATCCTGGCTGAGATTTTTCAAAGGAGGGGAGGGGGTGGGCTGGGGGAGATCTTTCCTCTGCCATCAGCGAATCTGACCACTTCCCTCTCCCCTCTCCCCCACGTCAGGACAATGGTCAAAAACTCGGCCCAAAAGCATTTAGTGAGCACTTACTACATGCCAGGCACTGTGCTGTGCACAGAAGATCCTGCCAGGAGCAAAACAGACACAACCCCTGGAGCTGACACTCTAGGCGGGAGAAAGACAATACACTGCATAATAATAAATATATACGACCCCCATAGCAGCGGGTTCCTCCTGGCAACCGATACATGCACCCCTCCTCTGTCGCAGAACAAAGGACCCCATTCCCTCCCCACAGGGGATGGCTACAGCAGTGGGGTTGGCCAGGTGCCACGTGACGCACGCACACACTTAAGCAGGGCAAAGGGGCACACATTGGGTCTGAAACAGGAAAGACATCCTCACACAAGATGATGAGGCTGAGGGGCCTCTTTAGTTCCTGGTAAGGAAGTGTTCTAGGCCCAAGGCCATTCTATGAGACCAAGTCCAGGTTAAAAGACTGCACACTCAAGACCCCTTCCCAGCACGAGGCAATGCAAATCAAACCCAAACATCTACAGCTGGAGGCAAATGCAGAGGTGAGCTTAGTCCAGGGTTTCTCAATATCAGCCATACTGACATCTGCGGCCGGAGAACCCTCTGCTGTGGAGGGCTGTCCCATGCACTGCAGGGTGTCAGCAGCATCTCTGCATTCTACCCACTAGATAACAGCAGCGCTCCCCACCCTGCAGCTGCAATAGCCATCCAAGTCTTCGGGGTTACAATCACCACCCCCACCAGTTGAGAACCACTGATCTAGATAAACCGTGTCCGATTACAGATGGGGAAACGGAGGCCGAGAGAGGTTAAAGAATCAGAACAGCTACCACAGACTGGGCACCTACCTGGTGTTGACCCGACGCCAAGGGCTCTAGACGTTATCATCTTGAATCTTCGGCACCATCCTAGGAGGGAGGCGTTACCACCTCCCTTTCACACATGCAGAATCTGAAGCTCAGAGAGGCCAAAGGACTTTCCCCGGGCCATACAGCAGGTGAGTGGCCATCAGAACAGGGCATCCCTGACTTGGGGCCCAAGCAGCCGCCTCCAAGAGCTGAAGGTGAGGTTCATCGATGGAGTTTTGGTAAACAGGCAACAGCTGCTGGCAAATTCTTTAATTCCATCTGTTGACATGTCTGTCATCAACTGCAAACATCTGTGGGTTTCCACCAGGGTCCGCTTGACTCCTTCCCGTCCCCGTGGTCTGTCAGGCATGCGCAGAATTACAGGTTTCCGAGCTGATGGGCCACCTTTGGCCTGTATTATCCCGGGTCTCAGTGGGCAGGTGGCCCTGGTGAATATGTAACCATCTGTCATAATAAAATCATAAGCTGTCAGAGCTGGATGCAGCCTCAGAACGTACCTGATTCAGCATCTGTGTTCTCCAGGCAGGAACTGGGGGCCGGGGGGTGAGGGGAATACCATGCTCAAGGTTACATAGGGAGCTGGGGCGGGGCCAGAAAGAGGACCAGCTGAGACAGAATGCACATACCATACAATTCACTCTCTCACAGCGTACAGTTCAATGGCTTTTAGTATATTCCTAGAACTGTGCAACTATTCTCACAATCCATTTGAGAACATTCCCATCACCCTTCCCAAAACCACTGGCAATCACCCCACCCCACCCTCGTTTTCCTCCCCCAACTCTCCAAGCCCCTGACAACCACTAATTTCTGTCTTTATGGATTTGCCTATTCTGAATGTTTTATGTAAATGGAATCATACAGTCTCTGGTCTTTGGTGACTAGCTTCCTTCACTTCGCATACTGTTTTCAAGATTCATCCGTGTCTGTAACAGGGCTGCATTCCTCTTTAAGGCTGAATAATATTCCATTGTATGGATAGACCACATTCTATGTGTCTGTTCATCCATTGATGGACATTTCCATTGTTGCCACTAGACTGTTTTCTTGGTAATAGCTTCCATTGATTGAGAGCTTCCTATGTGCCAGCCTGAGCACCTGACTTGCAGACAGATCAAACAGCCCTGGAGGAGGCAAAATTTTTCCCATTTCACAGTCAGGGAAACCGAGGCTCAGAGGAGCCAAGGGACCAGCTCAAGGCTCCAAATCAGAGGTGTTCTCAGAGGCCCCAAACTGGCAGCCTGGGGGCCAACATGAAATGCACTCTGGTTTGGCCTGAAAAGCATTTCATAGTTGCTTGAATTAGCTGCAAACATTTGAAACTTCAGGGTTTTTTGTGTTAAAAAACAAAAGGATTTCTAGCTTCTCTTGAAAAAAATAATAAAAAAATCACAAGATGTAGCCACACAGGGCCTGTCTTTCCCTTTCCAGGAGTTTAGAGACAGCTGCTGAGAGATGTGCTGTCCCCTCAGGACAGGACTGTGCTCTCTCCCATCCCCCAGCCCACCTGCTGGGTTAGGGTGACCCACCATCCAGCTTGCCCAGGACTGTCCCAGCTTTAAAACTGAAGGTACAGGGCCCAGGAAACCCCTCAGTCCTAGGCAGGCGGGATGGCTGGTCACCCTACTGGCCTGGAAGCCCCATCGCCTGCCAACCCTGCCACCCATCACTCCCCCCAAGACCCTTACACTATAAGTCACACATCAGCTTTGGTCCAGCGTCTGGTGTTCTCAGCTATGGTTTTCTTCTACCATTTCTCCCCCTGCCCACATTCTCCAGGCCCCAACTTCTCATGCGTCCTGGGCAAAATGAGAAATATAAAGAGTCTGAATTCTTCATTAGCCTGGACTAACTCCATTTCAACTCTTGTCCATTCTGAGATGGAGGCCTTCCTGCTGTTATGAACCTCCTTTCTTTTATGAAACAATAGGGGAGGGGAGATCGTTGGTGAGGTTTTTAATGTCTTCATTAGGTAAAATAAAAAGTTAGCCATCTCATGTCCAACCTCAATTTTTTAAAATAAACTTTAAATTTTAGAATAGATTTAGAGAAAAATTGTGAAAGGAGCACAGAGAATTCCATATACTCATATCCAACTTCCTCTGTTATTAACATTGATACATTATTATTTACTAAGGTCTGTGCTTTATTCAGATTTCCTTAGTTTTTTTCCTAAAGTCTTTTTTCTGTTCCAGGATCCCATCCAGGATACCACATTACATGTAGGTTCCTCTGGACTGTGACAGTTTCTCAGACTTTCCTGGCTTTTGATCACCTTGACACTTTTCAGGAATATTTATCAAGTCCCTCAACTGGGATTTGTCTGATGGTTTTCTCATGATTAGAATGGGGTTGTGGGGGCTTCCCTGGTGGCACAGTGGTTAAGAATCCACCTGCCAATGCAGGGGACATGGGTTCGAGCCCTGGTCCGGGAAGATCCCACATGCCGCGGAGCAACTAAGCCCGTGCGCCACAACTACTGAGCCTGCGCTCTAGAGCCTGCGAGCCACAACTACTGAGCCCACGTGCCACAACTATTGAAGCCCGCACGCCTACAGCCCGTGATCCGCAACAAGAGAAACCACCGCAATGAGAAGCCCACACACCACAATGAAGAGTAGCCCCCGCTCGCCACAACCAGAGAAAGCCCGTGTGCAGCAACGAAGAACCAACACAGCCATAAATAAATACATTAATTAATTAAAAAAAAAAAAAGAATGGGGTTGTGGGACTTCCCTGGCCGTCCAGCGGTTAAGACTGCACTTCTACTGCAGGTTGGATCCCTGGTCAGGGAACTCAGATCCCGCATGCCATGCGGGTTGTGTATTTTGGGAGGAAGACCCCAGAGGTGAAAGGCCATTTTCATCACCATCATATCAAGGGTACGTGCCCTGAAGATGACCTATCATGGTTGGTGGTGACCTTGATCACCTGGCTGATTGAGGTAAATAATTTGGAATTCTTTTGTGTGGGAAATTCATCTCTCCTCCAAATTAATTTGAAAGCATTCGTTATATATGCTGGATATGTCATTTTTCATATATATGATATATATATATATTTTAACTTTCTATCAGCAAAGCCCTAATCCTGGCTTCACCACTGCAGGCTCCAGCTGGCCATATGGGATTTGCCAGAGAGAGACAGAGCCCCCTCTGTGTGCCAGGCCGATGTGGGGTATTTTTATTTCACATAAAAAGGTGCTTTCTGGCAAAATGGGGCTCAGCCTCCCCAATTTACAGAAGAGGCTCAGAGAGGCGAATGGAGCCCCAGGTCACACGCTGTGAGTGGCAGCTGCTGGGTTTGAACCCACTTCTCACCTCCCTCCCCAGCCACCCCTGAGCTGGCTTGCTAAAGATAACTGCTAGCAGCAGGAAGACACCCAGGCCACGGAGGCGGGGAAATTATACCAGCCTGGATCCTCCGCTCTCAACCCACGGGGTCCCCCCCACCCGCAGGGAGACATCCCACGGCGCGGACCTTCAGCTGCTGCTGCTCCGGAAACCTGGAGTTAGAAAATGGAAAAGGTCTGGAGATGAACCGCAGGACGCCCCAGCCAGAAGGGCGCCACCTGGCGTCGCCCCCCCCAGCGCCCTTTATACGGGGCCTGGTGGGCGCCCACCCACTGGGAGAAGCCTGAACATGTCTCTATGCGAGTCTTGGCTTACTCCCTGGACCACAGCCTGAGGCTCATCTTCATCATCCCCCTGCCTCCAGCGGGGCTGGGCTGGGCAGTGGTGAAACCCGGGGGGCTACTCCTGAAGGAAAGTCTGGGAGTCCTGGACCCCACTCTTGACCTCTAAGGTTCCCCTGGTGCCCTGGGAAATGCAGCTCAGGTCCCCCCCACCCACTGGACTGGGGGGTATCGTGAGAGGATGATCTACCCCTTGGGAGAGCCCTTCCTGATCTGTAGGCCTGGGGGTCCTCCTTTGTAAACTGGGGGTAAGAGCTGACTCCCTGGGAACTGCCCAGTCCCCTGCTTCCAACCCGGACGTAGGGAACTGCCCAGTCCCCTGCTTCCAACCCGGACGCAGCTGGCCCAGCCGTCTCTGACGGGGTCCTCTCGGCCTCCGTGGCGCGTCCCCTGCTCTCTGCCACCCCCTGCAGGCCATGTATGGAAGGGCAACTTGGCTGAAAGCACCCAGAAGAAGACTGAGAACTAGGTTTCTAGACCGGCATTCCTGGGTTCCCATCCCGGCTCTACCACCTGCTAATGGAAACTCAAGTGTGCCACTGAACCCCTCAAAACTTAACCCATGCTCTGTCATTTATAAAATGCATATAAACAGGTGAGGAGGACATCTATGCGTCTCTGTGGTAACATTTGCCCAGGAAATTATTGCCTCCAGCCTTGTCCACTCTGCATCCTCAATGCTGTTGTGTCCACCCACCCACCTCTGCCCAGGCTGGGCCTTCATCCTCTCTCCTGAATCACTGCCTAGACCTTCAAGTGGCCTCCAGTCTCCACTTTAATCCACCCTCCTAACTCCACCCAGGGTTCTCTTTCTAAAACACAGATTTCATGAGTAACTCTCCTGCATGCAATACTCAGCGGTCCTCTACCGATAAAGTCACACCCTTCACAACATTCAAAACCTTTTCCCTCATATCTGTCAGAATGGCTATTATAAAAAAGACAAGAGAAAAAAAAAAAGACAAGAGATAACAAGGGCTGGCAAGGATGTGGAGGAAAGCGAACTCTAGTGCATAGCTGGTGGGAATGCAACTTGGCTCAGCCACTGTGGAAAACAGTATGGAGTCTCCTCAAAAAATTAAAAATCTAAATACCATATGGTCCAGCAATTCCAGTCCTGGGTATATATCCTAAGAAAATTAAACCACTATCTCGAAAAGATATCTGCATGTTCATTGCAGCGTTACTTACAGTAGCCAAGACATGGAAACCACTGAAGTGTCCATCGATGGATGAATGGATAAAGAAAATGTGGTATACATATACAACGGAATAGTACTCAGCTATAAAAAAGAATGAAATCTTGCCATTTGTTACAACATGGATGGAACTTGAGGGCATTATGCTGAGTGAAATAACTCAAAGAAAGAAAACTACTGTATGATCTCACTTTATAGGTGCAATCTAAAAAAGCTGAATGATACAGAAAACAGATTGGTGATTGCCAGAGGCCAGGGGGGCAGGTAGGACTGGGGAGGCATGAAATGGGTGAAGGGGGTCAAAAGGTACAAATTTCCAGTTATAAGATAAATAAGTTCTGGGAATAAAACATACAGCATGGTGATTATAGTTAACAATAATGTATTGTATAGTTGAAAGCTGCTAAGAGAGGAGATCTTAAAAGTTCTCATCACAAGATAAAAAAATGTAACTATGCGAGGCAATGAATGTTAACTAAACTTACTGTGGTGTCATCTTACAATATATACATATATCAAATCATTATGTTGTATGCCTGGAACTAATACAATATTACATGTCAAATGTATCACAAAAAAACCCCAAAAACCAAAAATCCTGTTAGACCGGGGCCTTGTCTTGTCTCTGATCCAGTCATTTACCATTTCTTTTTCCATCCTGGGCTCCTGCATATGAATCCACTGGCACCCTCTGCACCCCCTCACCCTATGGTGATTCCCAAATCTGGGCCTTTGCATGTGCTATTCCTGCTGCTGGAAGACACTGCCTGTATCTCTGTCCACTATTTGTCATTCAGGATACAGCTCAAATGTCCCCACTGCTGAAAAGCCTTCTTTCCTTCCCACTCCCTGCCCTGCCCTGCCCAGAGAAGAGTGGGTCCCTCCTTTGACTTGTCCGTCAGGCATCTGCTCGGGATCCACCTCCTCCAGGAAGCCATCCCTGACCACCCCATACCCCCAAGGTCTTGAGTTGGGATAGTGTGCCTTTGGTCTGTCTGACCTTGGGTACTGAGCGCTGTGAGGTCAGGGGCTGTGTCTGAGTACTCGGGTATCCCTGACCCAACCACGGCTCGGCATGGAGGAAGAAGTCAGTTGGGGTTTGGTGGATGGGTGAATAAATAAATGAATGAATGAACGAAAGAATTTGGACAAGCAAGTTAGAACTGGTGATCACAGGAAGGGTCCTTGAGTGCTACTTGAAGGACCCCTTGGCTTCATGGGAGGTAGAAAAGGCTTTGCTCTGACACAGATCATGGCTCCTTTGACCCCATCTAAGCCTGTTTCTCCACAGGCAAACTTGGGAAAATATTAAGCCATTGCCCAGGTGGTTATAAGGATTGACTGGGATCACATTGCTATTGGTTTATAGCCTGGAACCCAAAAGCCTTATGTCAAAGCTCATGGGACCTTTAGGTGTTTAGGCTTCATGATGGGATTCTAGGAGGGAGTGTCCAGGACACACAGTGCCCAAAGTCTCCAGTGCCCACCCTCCACCCCTTCCACCCACCACTGGGCCCTCTGTGCCTAACACTGGCCACCAGTCTGCTCTTCCAGCTGAGCCCCAGGCAGGCTTTTCCAGGGTCTGGGCTTTAGCCTCTCTCGGCCCCTCAGTCTCTGCAATCCTCCCTGCATCCCTGCTCCCCCGGGACATCCATCAGCGTCTGGCCAGCTGTTGTCCAGAGCAGCCACTTCCGACTGGCCCCCCCATCCATCACTGCAGCCCAGGGGACTTCAGCCCAGCTGCAGCCATCAGCCCCAGCACCCACCCCGGGGCTGGGGTTCCCGGCAGCCTCTCTGCTTAACCCCAATTCTGGAAATGGACAGCAGCTGGGTGGGGGCGGGTAGGGAAGACCCTCCACTCCAGCTGTTAGGAGGGGACACCCCTACAACTGACCTGCTGACAGAGGCCTTTTGCAGGCCACCCAGTCAAAGGGAATTAGGAGCCTGATTTTCACAGCAGCAATGACAGCTGACCTCTATTGAGTGTTTACTGTGTGTTCCGATCCTCCGCCAAGCGCATTCCCTGCCTCTGCTAATTCAATTGTCAGAACAAAACAAAACAAAGACAACCCAGGAGGGGGAACTTCCCTGGTGGTCCAGTGGTTAAGACGTTGCCTTCTAATGCAGGGGGTGCCGGTTCGACCCCTGGTCGGGGAGCTAAGATCCCACATGTCTCGCTGCCAAAAAACCAAAACATAAAACAGAAGCAATACTGTAACAAATTCGATAAAGACTTTAAAAACGGTCCACATCAAACAAACAAAAACAACCCATGAGGTTGGTTCTGTTATCATCCCACTTCATAGGTGGGGAGACAGAGGTTCAGAGAGATGCTGTGACTTGCCCACAGTCACGTGGCGGGGAAGTGCCACAGCTGGGATTCAGACCCAGACCGAACGATTCTGGAATCCACGCTCCTTCTACCCTACACAGATGCCTGAGTGGAAGTACATCGAAGACAGAGGGAAATAAAGACCAGGGTGGAGGGGAAAGAGGGATTCCTGCTCAGAGAGGCATTCCTTGGGAGCTTTGAGAGATGGGCAAGATGTGGGTGGGCAGAGGACTGATGGGGACGTGTGCTTAGCAGGGGGAGCACCTTGAGCAAAGGCATGGAGGTGGGAGCGTGAACCACCATCAGTGCAAAAGAGCGAGAGTCAGCGAGATACACAAGACACACACACAGTGTGAGGCTTGTAGGTGATGTGGATGTGTGTGAATGACTGCATTTGTTAGTGATTGTGACTGTGTGTGTGTGTGTGTGTGTGTGTGTGTGTGTGTGTGTGTGTGTGTGTGTAAAATTTTGAAAGGCTTTGAAATGGGCAAAAAAGATGACTGGTGTCTTGCCTAGTGCACCCTTCTGGGTTATCTTGGCCTTTCATCATCTTCAAGGTATTTCACACGACGTAGAAAAGCGACTGTAATGCAAATTATTCTCCATAGAAATGCAAATTACTTGCATCCGGTAGAGACACAATTGATTTTTGCCCTGGCACACTGACCAGTTTTGCACCTATTTGTAAGTTCATTTCAGCACTCCTAATTGCCTGCGTTTGTGTGTGCATGCACTTTTTAATCCTCCTTTGAATTGGCTGTAACATCTTACTAGTTCCCTCATAAATTCATGAGTCAAATAAAATCTTCGACATATGTTCAAAGATTTTACATTTGTGTGAGAGTCCTGAGTTTCCTTTCTTAAAAATATGTTCCTTTACCAGGGCCCATGTGCCTGCCTGCTCAGGGGCTGCAAAGCCTGCACACCCCCTGCCCCCCACCCTGCTGCCCCTCAGGCTCTGGCCTGTCCAGCTGACCACAGACAGTATGCCCCCCTGTGGGATGCCCAGACCAATCATGGTTCTTGTGACATTAGTCAGCACTTACTACACGCCCAGCACTGGACTGAGCAATTTAAATGTCTGAGATCGATTCTTTCTCCCAACACTGCTGTGAGGCAGGTGGTCTCATCCCCCCATTTGACAGATGGGGAAACTGAGGATCAGAGAGGAGAAAAAGTCAGCTAGAGAGAAAATGCCAAGGCCAGGATTTGAACCTCAGCCATCTGACTCCCGTGCCCATGGGTTCCTCCACTATCTACAAGTGAGTGGGTTTCTCTAGCTGCTCCAGCTCAGAGAAGGTAGGAACAAGGGCTCCCAAAGGCCAAGCCCCAGCCCTGCCACAGAGCAGTAGGGGAGGCTGTTCCTCAGTGGAAAGCACCTACTATGTGCCAGGCCCCAGCCAGGCACTTCACATGCACACTCCCACAGTGTCCTCAGCATAGTGAGGCAGGTCCTGCCTCATCCCCATTGGACAGAGGAGGAAACAGGCTCAGAGAGGTTAAGCAACTTGTCCAAGGTCACAGAGCAGAGCTGGGATTTGAACCCAGGTCAGTGTGTCTCCCAAGTCTGGTCCAGGTTCAGTCTGCCTTCCCCTGGTCTGCAGGGGGGTCACTTATCCCAGCCGGGGTTCAGAGAGGACTGCAGTCAGCCGTGGTGGACATTGGTCCCCTCCCCGACCTGCTTCCTGCCTGGGAGATACAGACAGTCCCTTCAGAAGGAGCTGGAGTTGGGAGTGCCAGGTGTGCCGGACCCACTCTGCCCCCTTCTCCAAGAACGGTCTGGGGTCTCCCAATCAGATGAAACTGGGGCTTCGCTGCTGTCTGCATGCTCCTCCATACCTCAGCCTCAGTTCCCACACCCGGAATCCTGCTCCCGCCACCATGCACAAAGCCTAGCTCACTTGTTAAACCACACAGCACAAGGTTAAAAGGAGCCCGCCGGTGCTTCCTGTCTCAGTAAGTGGCACCTCCACCCACACACGAGCACAGCTGTTATGCACACCCATAGCACCATGAACTCCTGGGTAACATGTATCACAGTTATGACTGAAAATCCCACGAGGTCCTCTCAGTTTCGCTGTGAACCTGAAACTGCTTCAAAAAATTAAAGTCTTAAGAGACATTTGTTTTTTTTTTTAATCCCATGAGAGTATCTACGAATCTGTCCCCAAAATACAAATCCATGTATGCTCAAGGTTTTGTTGTTGCCACTGCAGCACTAATAGTATCAGCAAAGACTGGAAACAATACAAACATGTACCAAGAGGAAACTGGTTGAATAAAATGGACATCCACATAAGACAGCGCTACACAGCTGTGAAAAGGAACAAAGATGCTCTTTTTTTTTTTTTTTGCGGTACGCGGGCCTCTCACTGTTGTGGCCTCTCCCGTTGCGGAGCACAGGCTCCTGACGCGCAGGCTCAGTGGCGACGGCTCACGGGCCCAGCCACTCCGCGGCATGTGGGATCTTCCCGGCCCGGGGCACGAACCCGTGTCCCCTGCATCAGCAGGCGGACTCTCAACCACTGCGCTACCAGGGAAGCCCCCCAAAGATGCTGTCTTAATCCTGCACTGGAGTGATCTCCAGGATGTATGATTAAGTGAAAAAAGCAAAAATAGAATCCAAGGAGCAGAACTGTGTATGCAAAGTATTCTATCTTCTGAATATGTGTGGGGTGTGTATACATTTGCTTATATTTTCAAAAAGAAACAATGGAAAGATGAAGCAGAAGCTAACAAAAGTTGTTACCTATGGGGAGAGAGGTAATTAACCCAAGGGAAAGATGTGGAAGCTGGATTTCACTGAGTGTATCTGGTTTTAGAGTATTTAGTTTGTAAATGCAAACTTACAAAACTGTAAAGCCAAGATAAAAAAAGCAATCCCTTAAAATAAAAATACCCAACAGAAATGAGTAAACCTGACTAAATGTCAACTTGGCAAACACACTAAGAAGGATTATTGGAAGTGACTTTAAAACAGCATTTTGATTGTACATCCCTAATGGGCTTTAACCTAAGGACCACAGAATCACAAAGAAACAGGAACACAACGAAATCTTCAACAGCGCTCAGTTATCTTACAGGTAGTGATTATATTGGTATTATTAGGTTGAAACTGTCTGCTTTATAATATAGGATAAAGGAGATAAGAAATTGGATTAATATTGTTAGGAACAAAGATTTTCTGTGTGAAAATAAAAAAAGAGATACATGAAATCAAATAAGTTAACTGAAAACCTTGTAATCTTAAATGTGAATGATAATTATCATTGCCTCCAGCTTTAAGCCTAGATGCAGTGATAACCCAGTGGGAATGAACATCCCTAATGTCTAGATTGTGATTCCTAACTCCCATTTATTGCCAAAAGGAACAGGGCTCCTCTGAGAAACAGCTGATTCCAGGTAGAAAATGCATGAGATGAATCTGGGACATGTCATCCATAAATCAAGAAAACTGTCAAAGACTACAGAGGTCATGTCGAAAAGAAGCAGGGTGCAGGGGGAAGAGACTCCCATTTACTTGTGCTGGGTACGGTTCTAAGCACTTTACAAGTATTAACTCACCCTTGGGAAAATTACTTGACATCATTTAATCCTCACAATAAGCTTGTTATGAGATTTGTACGATTATGCTCGTTTTACAGACGAGCAAACTGAGTGCCAGACGATGAAGGAAATTGCCTAAGATCACGCAGCAGTTAGATGGCTGAGTGAGGATTTGAATCCATGCCCTTAGCCATCTTCTAAGCTGTCTCTTCATTAATGCAGGATGATCAGCATCGAAGTAGAAAAGGAAAATCAAGAAAATGGCCCAAGGCTTGGTACAGGCCAGTCTGGGGATTGTTTAGAACCACAGAGAGTACCCCCAGTCCCTCCTTGTTGGGCCACCTGTGCCAGGGTGCTCAGAGGCTGACCCCAGTGGGGATCAAGGACCAGTTGTGATGTGCTCGGCCCCATACCCTGGTCAGCTGCAGACCACGCTCCCATAATGCTCAGCCTCCCTACGGCCACTCCTCACATCCTGCTGACTCTCTTGGGGCCACGTGGGCTCTCTTCCTCAAGACCACCACTTCAGAGCAGCTCACCATTTACTTCCTCACAATGCCCAGCCAGGTGGGAATGGGCATTCCCATTGCTCAGATGGGGAAACTAAGGCTCGGAGAGGTATTGAGCTTTCCAAGCTCATGGCGCTTGGGAAGAGGCTGATTCTGGCATCCGTGCCCTTGTCCCACCCTCTCTCTTTCCTCTGTTGGCTCGTTCTCTTTGGAAGGCTGAGCATGGGGTGCTGGTGGTCCATGGTGAGGAGTGAGTTACCCTCATTTTGGTGTGTGTCATCTCCCCAGCTTCAGCTGGGAGCTTGGAGGAGGGGTCTGCATACATGAGCTTGAGGCAAGAAGGCTGCTTTCCCCAAAGAGAAAGGAGCCTGCCATCCAAAGCACCCTGGACATCTCCTGCCCTCAGTGTCCATACAGCCACTGCACCCAACCAGTTCTACCACCAGAACACTCCTGGAATCTGTTCCCTCTTCACCTAAAGCCACCACCCTGGCCCAGGCCACCATCAGCTCTCACCTGGGCTCTGGAAGCCTCCCACCCAGCCCCCCCCTCCCCGCTTCCTCCCTCATCTCCTCCAATCCACTGCAAGAGAGAAAGGGCAGATTCCAGACGTGTTTTGAAGGTGGGATTGACAGCATTTGTGACAAATATATTTTTTTGTATATATATTTTGTATATATATTTGTGACAAATATATAAATATATTATATATATTTAGTTTCTGCCATCATCAATGTGCCTCCCTTTTCTACCTAGGCCTGATTTTATTTCTTTTTAGGTAACCAGTAAGGTGGAAATACCAGGCTCTCCACAAGGCCTGGAGGCTGGGCCAAGCCCCCACCATTCCCTGCCCACTCTACCCCCCCCAGCCCAGCCCTCCACTTTCTGCTGAAGGCTGTTTAAGAGGCAGCAAATCAATGCTTAGGAGCAAGGATCTCACACTCTCTGCAGCGACTAAAAGGCAAGGAAGTAAAAGAGAGAATCGTTATAGCTTACAAGGGGTTTAAGAGAAATACCAGCCAAATGCAATGTACAGACTTTGTCTCTTGATTTGAACCATTAAACACATTTAGAAAACAAACGGGGTCGGGTGGGAAGATGGGATTTGAGAGGATATTACAGAACCATGAACTTCTTGTAGGTGTGATGTGAAAGTGGTGATTAAAAGAAAATGTAGTTATTTAAGAAAGTTCACATCACAGAGATACATTCTGAAGAACTTATGAATGAAATGCTTAGATGATACGATTTGTGATAGAAGAATCCAGCGGGGAAATGGGTGGGGGCAGAGCTGCAACCAGATGATTTAGAGGAAGGTGCACCTTTCTCAAAAGATATGGAGGCTCCTTCAAAAACTAAAACTAGAGCTACCATATGATCCTGCAATGCCACTCCTGGCCGAAAGTCATAATTTGAAAAGATACATGCACCCCTATGTTCACTGCAGCACTATTCACAATAGCCAAGACATGGAAGCAACCTAAACGTCCACTGACAGATGAATGGATAAAGAAGATGTGGTACATTTATAAGATGGAATACTACTCAGCCATGAAAAAGAATGAAATATGCCATTTGCAGCAACATGGATGGACCTAGAGATTATTATACTAAGTTAAGTAAGTCAGACAGAGAAAGACAAATATATGATATTGCTTATATGTGGAATCTAAATAAATTTGATACAAATGAACTTATATACAAAACAGGAATAAACCCACAGACAAAGAAAACAAACTTGTGGTTACCAAAGGGGAAAGGGGTCGGGGGGAGAGATAAATTAAAAGTTTGGGATTAACACATACACACTACTACATATAACATAAATAAACAAGGACCTACTGTGTAGCACAGGGAACTACATTCAGTATTTTGTAATAACCTATAAGGGAAAAGAATCTGAAAAAAACAGATATATATGTATGTATAACTGAATTACTTTGCTGTACACCTGGAACTAACACAACATTGTAAATCAAATATACTTCAATTAAAAAGTAATTAGATATATACAACACTATGTATAAAATAGATAACTAATGAGAACCTACTGTATAGCACAGGGAACTCTACTCAATGATCTGGGAAGGAAATCCAAAAAAGGGGATATGTATACATATAACTGATTCAATTTACTGTACAGCAGAAACTAACACAACACTGTAAAGCAACTACATTCCAATAAAAAAATTTTTTAAAAATCATTAGAAAAAGATATACTTCACATGATTCCAGTAAAAGCACAGTGTCTAGAACTAGAGCAGCCTGTGGTTTACCGATGCTGAACATGGGGGGAGCACTCTTGGGCTGGGGACACTTATTGATTAAACTCTTATCCTGTTTACTCTTGTCTAAATCAGGGACGGATGTGAGGATATTAGAGCTAGACTGTGGAGTTCAAACCTTGCTGACACTTCTTTGCGTGTGACCCTGGCCAGGCACAGTCCCACTGTGTGCCTCAGTTTCCCCATCTGTCAAGGGGGGCGTAATAATGTCTGCCTGACAGAATGGTGGTGAGAGTCACAGGAGTTAACCAGCATGTCACCAGCACTAAAGAAACGTTAGCTCTGATTATTGCTATCAGGTAATATTTGAGTGTTCCCATGATTTTTTTTTTCACATTTCATTTGTCTGAGCCGATCTGGACCCCTTGGGGAAGACACAGAATACCTCGCTTTGTTGTTCTTGTTTTAAATAGATATATTCAGCTATATAATTCACATACCATGCAATTCCCCCACTTAAAGAGTAAAGTTCAGTGGGTTTTTCTTGTGTCATCCATCACCATAATCGGTTTTAGAACGTTGCCCCCAAAGAGGCCACTGCTTCAAGGAAGGGGTGGGGTAGTGACTCTGAGCCCCCTGTGACTTCTCTTCTGGCAGAAGGGGTGGGCTGTGGGGACCACCACCTCCCCACAGCTCCTCTGGGGTGGGAGCAGCCAGCCCGTCCTGCAGTGTTCTTTAGGGACACCAGGGACCAGCCAGCCGGCCTGGGCTCCAGACCCACTGCATTTACTGCAATCATGCGAAGTACCACTTTAGAGAAAGGTGACTGCAGACCTCCGTGCGGCTCTCTCTACGTCGATGATAGCCTGCCACAATTTAATTTCCTCCTTTTTTCTCAGGAGGGAGGGAGAGAGAACCACTAGCCAGATATGCTGGGTGTTAAAGGTGCAACAAGGCCCGTCAAGGGGCATTTAATGACCGGCCCCTGGGAAAGGGGGGCAGCCAAGGGATCAGAATGGCTCTGGGGCGTCTGGCCCAGCAACTGGGGAGCTGGTGGCGACATTTACCGAATGAAGGGAGGCAGGCAGGAAAGGGGGGGAAGAATCTGGATCTCCCACCATCACGAAACTCTCGCAGGGCTTGAATAGGATTTGACAAACCTTCCAGATGAGACTGAGCTGGGCTCAAATCTTGGCTCCTGCCTTCGGGGCCACATGGCCCGGGGCAAGTCACACTGCATCCAGTCTCCTGGTCTGTAAAATGGGCTGTAAAACCTGAAGGGTCTCTTGAGGGGCCAGGTCAGAGCACACCCAGCATGAGGCATGGCTCACGGTAGGAGGTCCATGCAGAGTGGCCTTGACAATGATGGGTGTTAGTTCCCCTCCCTGGCTGCACATCTTGGGGAAATTCCAGCCCAGGGAGTACCTGTAATGGGGGTGAAGGAAGCAGAGGGGCTAGAAAGAGCTAAAATAGGGAACTACGGGTAAGGGGGTTTCCAGGCTGAGCAAGAAGGGAGATTCTGGTATGTCAGGGGCATGGAGCCCATCACCCCTGCCTGAAACCCGCCAGGCCTCCCCAGTGCCATGCTCACAAATGCCGTCCAGGCCTGGTCCACCCCTCGGTCCCCTTCTCCCACCACTTCTTTTCCTCCCAGATGCCCTGGCCTCTTTGGTCCCCCCTCAAGCCTTTGCCTTGACTGTTCTCCCCACTCCCCCGCCAAACAATGCATTTCCATGACTGTCTTCTTTGCATCCTCAGATGAGGCATCACCCTGACCCCCTCTCTCACGTAGCCCCCACCCCAACCTCCCCGAGTCTCTATCACATCACTCGTTACAGCATTTCTCTGTCTCTGAAGTTATATTGCATGATGTATTTATCAATGTGTTTTCGTGCTCCTGGCCTCCCCGTCTAGACTGCCAGGCCCCTACGGGCAGGGATCTTGTCTCCTTTTTCATGCTCTGTCCCCAGAACTTGGCATATGCATCCTGAGTGGTCTAATGGACATTCCCAGGGGTGGGGCTGGGCTGAGCCTGGGCGGGGGCTTCCTGGGAGGAGGCCTCTAGGAGCCCTTGATCCCCAAGGAAGGGAATGAGCCTCTGGCTCTCAGCCAGCAAGGCAGGCAAGGCTCCAGCCCAGAGATGGTCACTCAGCAACTCCAGGGCAGGGCGGGGCTCAAAGGAGGTAGAAGACTCTTGTCTCCTGGAATGTGTCATCCACAGGGGCAGGGGCAGCACCCCTTGTGTCCCCAGGCCCATGGCTCTGGCCAGGGGGCTCTTGGCTTGTTGGTGGCCAGTGGGTAGCCAGGGCCCTGGAGGCTCGTCAGACCCTCCTCCTGAGAACAGGCTGCTCCCAGCTGGCCCGGCCCTGCTTAGGGCAGGACACCAGGCCTCACCCTGAATCCCCCCTTTGCTCTCTCTGCAGACTCCCCACGGCTGGGCCTGTCGGCTGGCTCTTTGCTAAAAATCCTCCACACCTGACCATCCCTGCCTCAGTCCAAGTTCTTCATGGGCTGCAGGGGCCTCCTCCCTGCTCTCCCGGGCCCTCTGATCTGTTCTCCACGAGGCAGACACAGCCAGCTCTTTAAAATTTAATTTGGGTCCCACCCATCTTCCCAGGGAGGATGAAGCCCTTTAACGTCCTTGCATTGCTTTGCGGATAAAGCTCAGCCACCCTCCCCGCTACCTGACCTTTCCACCCTGACCTCGACCTCCGCGGCCAGCAGCGTCTCACACATTACTCCCCTCTGGGTGTTTCTTGACCACTGGGCCTTTGCACATGTGGTTCCCTCTGCCTGGAAAGATCTTTCTGACTCTCTGCTCAGTTGTCCTCGCTCAGCTTTCAGATCAGGCCTCAAACCTCACATCTTCCAGGAAACCTCAGGTCCCTGTCAAGGTCACATTCCTCTACACACTCTCACCGCACTGTATTTGCCCTCGGGGATTCTTCTGGGTGACTGTATAATTACGTTTAATGTCTGCCTCCCCTTAGACTGAAATGTGCTGAGACTGGGAACCTTCTCTTACCTGCCTCTCTCAGCACTGCACCTGGTGCATCAAAGTCTGGACGCAGCAGAGACACGCGTGTTCCTTCGTGTATTTGCTCTCCATAAACATTTGCTGAGAATCCACTGTCTCTGGGCTACCAAGTTGGCATAGACCTGATCCTGACCCTCAGGGGGCTCAGCCTGCTGGGGATCACACACTACAGTGAGACCCGGGCTGGGCAGTGGCCACAGAGCAGGACCTCAGGGAGGGCTTCTCAAGACTTGAACAGTGAGTGGAAATCTGAGAAAAGAGGGGGAAGGGAACCCCAGTCGTGGGAACAGCTTGTGCAAAGGTCCTGAGACAGGAGGAGACAGGAGGCATCAGGGAACTGCAGTGGCTGAGCATGGCTGCAGTGCAGGGAGGGAGGAAGGGGTGGAGGATACAAGGGCTGATGGAGATGCTCAGGACCCAGAGCTACCTTCCTGCCTCACTCCCCTGTGGTCTCCCCCCAGGACAGGTCAGGACCTGCCAGAATCACGCTCACCAGCTCCAACTCCCTCCCTCTGGGGCCAGAGCAGCAGGGACAGGGTTTGGCAGGGGCAAGGTTTGGCAGGAGCCGGGTTTGGCAGGGGCCGAGGGCAGTGTGGGAGGATTTTCCTCCATGCATTGGGAACCAGGGAGCCCCAGGAGGCACCAGCTCTGCTCAGAAATGATTCTCATTTTCTTGCACAACCCTCGCTCTCAGCCAGTTCTCACCAAGCGCTCAGCTGCCTGTGTACCATGTCCATGCTACAGATAGAGAAACTGAGGCTCGGAGACTGGGGTCTTGGAGCTGAGATGAGTCAGAGCCGGGCTTGAACCCACAGGCTGTGTGACTCAGAGCCCAGAACGTGTTCCTTGCAGAGCCTGTTCCACGTGGGGCAGGCTGGTTCCAGCACAGCGCCCATCAGGCTCAGGACTATCAAAACAGCATCAGCTCCCTGTCTGAGGGGATTGCTGGCTCTGTTCTGAGGCAGGTCCTACGGCTGCACACCGCATCAGCCCGTTCCAGAGTTACAGGGGTTCTCTGTCAGGCAGGCACACTGCCTGGAATCCCAGTCTTTGCAGAGGCCCTGAGGATGCCCTGACAGAGCTGCTGGTGCAGGACCCCCATAAACAGGAGGGAGCACCTTGCCGGGTGCAGAGGGTTCTGGGGCTCAGAGGGTGGGCTGTGGCCTTTGCCCACCTCTCACCTCACATGGGGAGGCTGGCAGGCAGTTCCATATTACTTCCTGGTACCACTTTCCCTTCCGGAAGCTTCTCCTTGACTGGAGTGAGATCCAAGGGGGCAGAGTCCTGCCTGCACCCCTGGACCCCAGGGCCCCATCCACAACCTCATCCCCAAGCACAGCCCCAGGGCCAGCCCTGAGCCTGCGGGCTCCAGGCTCAGTTTGTGCGTGAGCAACCTCTCAGCTCTTCCTGGCTTTGTTGTTTTCCCAGTATTTTCTCTCAATTATTTCTTTTCCTCTAAATATTACTGTATAGATTTTGTTATAGATATAATATATTAAATATTTTCAATAAATTACATACCTATTTTCATTATATATTAATATAATCGGTTAATATATTATGTTAAGATATTCCTATATATTATAATGATAACGCATATTAATGTAACAATAACACCACACAGTAGAATTTTATTACTCTGTTAACTTCAACAGGAAGATCTCTCAGACCCTATCATTTGTCAGTACCGCAATCTGGGACTTAAAATTTCTCTGAAGTCAGTAGTTGTTATTATCCACCTGTTTATAAAAGCTGCCCATGAACTGAAATTCTTTTCTGGAAACAGCACCCACCTTACGAGGTTGTGGGGAGGGTCAGATGAGGTGACTGGCGCTAAGGACAGTCAGCGCTCAACAAACACCAGCTTGTCATTCTGGCTCAGCAGAACTGTGTCTTCGTATGTTTCAAATTATCCTTTAAAATCAGTAAATCAAAAAGAATAAGGCACGTCTATGTGTGATGATAAGGAGTGAATTTCAAGATATATTTTCAAGTGAGAAAAGCAAAGAATAGAATACCATGTATAGAATATTACCATCTGTGCTTTTCAAATAGGGATATATCTTTATCCATCCATACAGTCATCCATTCATCCATCCATCCACCCATCCATCTCCTGCATTCAAACAGGATAGCTCTGGAAGGACACACAGAGAAGATGGAGCAGGCACACCTGGACCCCCACCTCCTCCCCTTTTCCTCTGGTTTTCTCCAAACGTGTATGGTATATGATGCATGATACTTCTGTATTTATTGTCCATCCCCTCCAGTAGAATGGAGGCCCCATGAGGGCAGGGATGTCCGCCTGTTGTGTTTGCTGTTGTGACTCCCACACCCAGAACTTTGCTGTCCAACGGGTCAATCACCAGCCACATGTGTTGCTTGAGCCCTTGACACTGGGCTGGTCGGAACTGAGATGTGATATGTGAATCAAATCCACATTGGGTTTTGAAGACTCAGTGTGTCATGGACTGAATTGTGTCCCCCCTTCCAAATTTATACGTTGAAGACCTAACCCCCATTTCCTCAGAATACAACTGTGTTTGGAGACAGGGTATTTAAAGAGGTAATTAAGGTAAAATGAGACTATTAGGGTGGGCCCTAATCCAACCTGACTGGTGTCTTTACAAGAAGAGGAGATTAGGACACTGAGAGAAACCAGGGACCACACACACAGAGAAAAGACCATGTGAGGACACAGCAAGAAGGCAGCTGTCTGCAAGCCAAGGAGAGAGGCCTTCCTCAGAAGAAACCAACCCTGCCAGCACCCTGATCTTGGACTACCAGCCTCCAGAACTGTGAGAAAATAAATTTCTGTTATTTAAGCCACCCCACCTGTGGTATTTTGTTATTGCAGCCTGAGCTAACTAATACACCATGAAAAGATCATTAAAATTTCATTAATAATTTTTGTATTGATTCCATATACTAGGTTTGGATATACTGGGTTAAAGAAATATATTATTATTTCAAGAAAATTAATTTCACCTGTTTCTTTTACTTTTTAAATGTGGCTCTTGGAAAATTTTAAATTTCATGTGCAGCTCTCATTGGTGGCTGACATCATACTTTCTGATACCATAGCCTGGCACAGTGCCTGGCACATAGTATGTGCTCAATAAGTATCTGTTGAATAGATCAATTAAAATAGTTGTCTTTGGGAAGTGACTGGAAGACGGGAGGAAGAGTGACTGGCTTTGCACTGTATTCCCTTTGAGTTTACCATGAGCAAGTATCTTCTTAAAAAAAGAGAGAGTGGGCTTCCCTGGTGGCGCAGTGGTTGAGAGTCTGCCTGACGATGCAGGGGACACGGGTTCGTGCCCCGGTCCGGGAAGATCCCACATTCCGTGAAGCGGCTAGGCCCGTGAGCCATGGCCACTGAGCCTGCGCGTCCGGAGCCTGTGCTCCGCAAAGGGAGAGGCCACAACAGTGAGAGTCCTGCGTATCGCAAAAAAAAAGAGAGAGAGAACGAGAGATCTAAAATAAAATACGATCAAACACTCCTTTTGTGATGACTTAATATATTAAGACAAAATAACAGTTGCCCTCATACAATTAAAAGTGCCTCTTGGACTTCCCTGGTGGCGCAGTGGTTAAGAATCCGCCTGCCAATGCAGGGGACACGGGGTTCGATCCCTGGTCCGGGAAGATCCCACATGTCGCAGAGTAACCAAGCCCGTGTGCCACAACTACTGAGCCTGTGCTCTAGAGCCCACGAGCCACAACTACTGAGCCTTTGTGCCACAACTACTGAAGCCCATGCGCCTAGAGCCCGTGCTCCACAAGAGAAGCCACCGCAATGAGAAGCCCGTGCACTGCAACGAAGAGCAGTCCCCGCTCACTGCAACTAGAGAAAGCCTGCGCGCAGCAACAAAGACCCAGCACAGCCAAAAATAAATACATAAATAAGTAAATAAAATAAAAGATGCCTCTCGCAGGTATGCACATAATAGTCAGCCACAAGGTGCCCTCAGATGGGTAAGTGTGTCAGCCACGAACTGCCGGAAAGCTGAGTCTCGGATGATGGGGGAGATTCCTCTCCACACCCCAGGCTCAGGCAGGGAAGCAGGTCCCAGAGTCTCCTGCACAAGCCCCCTCCCCAGGATGAACAAAACACAGGGCTGGGCCCAGGGACAGCCCCCCAGTGTCAACAACCTAAGGTGCCCCCCGAGTCCCTCCAATCCTCCTGCCTGGGGTTTGCTTTGTCCCTCTATACAATGGGCATATTGGGCTCACTCCATTTTTCAAACTTTTTTTTCAGCCACACTGCAGGACATGCAAGATCTTAGTTCCCCAAACAGGGATCGAACCCACACCCCCTGCAGTGGAAGCACAGCGTCCTAACCACTGGACAGCCAGGGAATTCCCATTTTTCAAACTTTTTACCACGGAAAATTTCAAACATATACAAAAACACAGAGAATAGTAAAGGGAGCCTCCAAGCACTGTCCCCTCCCCTCCCCAACCATCAACTCATCATTTTCTTTCACATTTACCCCCTCCCCACCCTGACTATTTTAAAGCAATTCCCCAACAGAGGATCACTTCATCTGTAACTAGTTCAATATGTTTCTCCAAAAGACAAAGCCTCTTTTTCAAAACATAACCACAGAACCACTATCACACCAAATAAAAGTGAACAATAACAGCTTAATATCATCCAGGATCCCCTTGGTGGTCACATCCCCTAAATATCAACTTAAAACAAATCAGTTAATATGTTCAGTCAGGATCCAAACAAGGTCTGCACATTGAAATCAGTTTATGTTTCTTTTTTTTTTTTTTTTTCAGTTTATGTTTCTTAAACCCCTTTTATTGTAGACTTTATTTTGTTGTGGTGGTGGTTCTCCTATTTTATTTTTTTATTTTAAAATTTTTACTGGGGTAGAGTTGATTTACGATGTTGTGTTAGTTGCAGGTGTACAGCAAAATGAATCTCCGTATACATTAAAGTAGACTTTAGATTACTCCAGCATATCCTTCTATTCCCTCCCACGGCCCATCTCTCCCCCGCCTGCCAATATCCACCATATTAGTTATCTATCTGCTGCATAATGAATTTCCACAGAACGTAGCACTTAACACAACAAACATTTATTATCCCATAGTTTTTGTTGGGCAGGAATCTGGGTGTGACTTCCTCCAGTGAGAACCCTTAAGAGTTTCTCCCTGCAATCTAAGTGTCGGTAGGGCTATGGTCTCACCTGCAGGCATGACTGGGCAAGGATCCAGCTTCCAAGCTCCCTCAGTACACATTGGCAGCATTCAGCACTTTTCCACGTGGGCCCCTCCAACGTGGCAGCTCACAACATGACAACCTGTGTCATCAAAGTGAGCAAAGGAGAGGGAGCAGTGGGTCTCACACTTGTGTATGCGCCAGACTCTCCCAGAGGACCTGTTAAAACACAACTCACTAGGCTCCATCCCCAGAGCTCCTGATCCAGCAGGCTTGGGTGGGGCCCAAGGATGTGCATTTTTAAAAAATTAACATTTATTTATTTATTTTATTTCAGCTGTGCCAGGTCTTAGTTGTGGCACGCAGGATCTTCGTTGGGGCAAGCACAATCTTTTAGGTGCAGTATGTGGGCTTCTCAGTTGCAGCATGCGGGCTCTTAGTTGCGGCATTCAAACTCTTCAGTTGCGGCATGCATATGGGCTCTAGTTCCCTGACCGGGGGTCTAACCCGGGTCTCCTGCACTGGGAGTACAGAGTCTTACCCACTGGACTATCAGGAAAGTCCCAGGATGTGCATTTCTAACAAGCTCCCAGGTGATGCTGGGTACCACACGTTGAGAGCTACAGAATTATAGGTACCCCCCTCTCTAATTTTTTATTTCTTCATTGCATTTTTTTTTTTTTTTTTGCGGTATGCGGGCCTCTCACTGCTGTGGCCTCTCCCGTTGCGGAGCACAGGCTCCGGACGCACAGGCTCAGCGGCCATGGCTCACGGGCCCAGCTGCTCCGCGGCATGTGGGATCTTCCCGGACCGGGGCACGAACCCGTGTCCCCTGCATCGGCAGGCGGACTCTCAACCACTGCGCCACCAGGGAAGCCCTCTTCATTGCATTTTATCTGTTGAGGGGCCACTCTTAAGAAGTCCAAGGTGAAGACAATGGTTTCAATCCTGGATGCAAATGAGAATTACTTGGTGAAAAACTAAAAATACAGTTGCCATGTGATCCAGCAATCCCACTCCTGTGTATATATCTAAACAAAAGTATAATTCAAAAAGACAAATGTACCCCTACGTTCACAGCAGCACTATTCACAATGGCCTTTTGACCTAAATATCCATTGACAGACGAATGCATAAAGAAGATGTGGTATATATACACACATGCACACCTACATATAATGGAATACTACTCAGCCAGAAAAAAGAAACAATGCCGTTTACAGCAACATGGATGGACCTAGAGATCATCACACTAAGCAAAGGAAGTCAGAAAGAGAAAGACAGATACCATATGGTATCACTTAAATGTGGAATCTAAAATGCAACACAGGGCTTCCCTGGTGGCACAGTGGTTGAGAATCTGCCTGCCAATGCAGGGGACACGGGTTCGAGCCCTGGTCTGGGAAGATCCCACATGCTGCGGAGCAACTAGGCCCGTGAGCCACAACTACTGAGCCTGTGCGTCTGGAGCCTGTGCTTCACAACAAGAGAGGCCACGACAGTGAGAAGGCCCGTGCACCGCGATGAAGAGTGGCCCCCGCTCGCCACAACTAGAGAAAGCCCTCGCACAGAAACGAAGACCCAACAACACACCCAAAAATAAATAAATAAATAAATTTATTAATAAATAAATAAATAAAATGCAACACAAATGAACCTATCTACAAAACAGAAACAGACTCACAGACATAGAGAACAGACTTGTGATTGCCAAGGCAGAAGGGGGTGGGGGAGGGAAGGATTGGGAGTTGGGGATTACCAGATGCAAACTATTATATATAGGATGGATAAACAACAAGGTCCTACTGTATAGCACAGGGAACTATATTCAATATCCTGTGATAAACCATAACGGAAAAGAATATGAAAAAGAACATATACATAGTTGAATCACTTTGCTATAGAGCAGAAATTAACACAACATTGTAAATCAAGTATACACCAATAAAATTGAAAAAAAATTACTTGGTGAACTTTAAAGGGTCACACCATCTCCACATCCCCAGCAGGGCCTGGGAGACAATCACTGAAAAAGCAAATGTCACAATAGCAACTCTGATGCTCAAGCCCAGCTATGGGCCACTCATGCATCTAGTTGTAGATTATTTCTAAATCTTTTAGCAAAGTGGGGCCAGTTATTCCCATTTTACAGAAAAGGAAATTGAGGTCCCAAGAAGGTAACAGGAAAGTGGCAGAGCTGGGCTCAAACACAGCCCCAAGTGCTTTGTCTGTCAGTGGGTCGCAGGCCTGTAACTCATGCTGGAGTCTCCGTCCCCTCTTGATGGAAAGTCCTCTGCCCTCAGATCTAGAGAAGAAAGTTGCTTGTGGTCAGGCTCAGCTGTGGATAAAAGCGCCTAAGAGCTGGGCCTTGGGAATAATTCCTGCCTGACCCCAAAGCCACCCCAGGCCTGGGATGGCAGCTGTGAATAATGGATGACACCAGGGAGAACACTGTGGCCTGTGATTCATCTCCACTGTGATGGACAACTACCTCTGGGGCTGGGGAAGATAGATGGACTTCCCCACCAGGAGGCCCCACCTCTCCCCTCCATCCCCAGCCTCTCTCCAGCCTCAGAGTCAAAGGTAGGGCCCACCGGGGAATCAGGGGTCAACCCCACTGCCTATTACTTCCTCATTTCAACCTCTAGACCCTTCCTCCTGTAGAAGCAGGGCCCAGAGACTAGATTCTGGAGGGTGAGGGAGGGAGGGAGGGAATGGCTTTGATGTGTGGTGGTGATAGATGAGGGCTCTGTAGCCAGACTGCCAGGGTTCAAGTCCTCTGACATATGCTAGCATTGTGCTCTTGGGGGACTCACTCATCCTAGCTGAGACTCAGTTTCCTCATCTGTAAAGTGTGAAAAATACCATCAACTTCATGGAGTTGTCAGGGGTTAAGTGAGTAAATAACACATGTAAAGTGCTTGGCATCACCTGGCACATGGTAAGTACTCAATAAATGCTAGTTAGTGTTCTTATGCTGTGTACCCGGCAATGTGGGAAGCTTCCTGTGTAATTTGTCTTATGCAATCCTTATGGCAACCAAGGGCAGTATCTGCTATAATTCTCATTTTACAGATGAGAAAACCGAGGATCATGGAAATGAAGTATAAGATCGCAAAGGCAGTCCATGGGAGGAGCAGAATTTGAACTCAACATCCAGTGAACAATTCCCAGTACACTCAAGAGTCCCAGTCAAACATCCTGCCCCACTGTCCCCAAAATACACTTGTCACCTTACAAAAGCTCCTAAGATTATACGACCCATCCCTCCTTACACAAAAATCAACTCCAGATTAAGGGCTTAAATGCCAAAAACAAACAAACAAATAAAAACCACTTTAAAAATTTTAGTAGGAATTAGAGGTAAATATCCTTTGGAACTTAATGATGGAAAGGTGATAGATTATGGACTTAAATGTCAAAACCAAAGCTTCAGAACCCTTAGTAGGAAATATAGGTGAATATATTTTAGACCTGTGTTGACAAAGATGTTCAGCATCATTAGTGATCAAGAAATGCAAGTCGGGCTTCCCTGGTGGCGCAGTGGTTGAGAGTCCACCTCCCGATGCAGGGGACACGGGTTCGTGCCCCGGTTCGGGAAGATCCCACGTGCCGCGGAGCGGCTGGGCCCGTGAGCCGTGGCCGCTGAGCCTGCGCATCCGGAGCCTGTGCTCCGCAAAGGGAGAGGCCACAACAGTGAGAGGCCCGTGTACCGCAAAAAAAAAAAAAAAAAAAAAGAAAAAGAAATGCAAATCAAGATCTCAGATGGCAACAATTTCACACTCAACTGGAAAACATTTTTAAATCTAATAATACCAAGTGTCGGAGAGGATGTGGATCATACATGCTGCTGGTGGGAGCGTAATTAGTGCAACTGCTACATAAAGTATCTTGTTATCATCTCCTAAAGTGAAACATTCACATATTCTGAGTCCCAGTGATTCCGTTTCTGGGTAAACATCCCAGAGAAACTCTTGCACGCACACCAAGAGCCACTTATGAGAATGCCCAAACAGCACTGTAAATTAGCAGACACCTGGACACTACCCAAAAGGCCACCCACAGGACAGCAGATGGGTCAGCCATGGTACACAGACCTAGTGGATATATGACACAACAGTTAAAACAAGTGAACTTCAATATGGGCCAATCTTAGCTATACATAGACTATTAAAGAAATTAAGCCCCATAACAGTCAGACAGCTTGATACTCTTTTTTAGGTTATCTGGATTCTCTTTGTTATGGGTTGAATTGTGACCCTGAAGAGAAACACTGAAGTCCTAATCCCTGGTACCTGGAAATGTGACCTTACTTGGAAATAGGGTCTTTGCAGACATGATTAGTTAAGTTTAGATGAGGTCCTACGGGTTACAATGGGCCCTAAATCCAATGAATGGTGTCCTTATAAGAAGAAGAGGAGGTCCTAGTCGTAACAATCAGGCAAACAAAAGAAATAAAAGGCATCCATATTGGAAAGGAAGAAGTAAAATTATCTGTTCGAAGATGATTATGATCTTATGTATAGAAAACCCTAAAGACTCCATCCAAAAGCTATTAGAACTAATAAATGAATTCAGTAAAGTTGCAGGACACAAAATCAACATACAAAAATCATTTGTGCTTCTATATACTAACAATGAACTTATCTGAAAGAGAAATTAAGAAAGCAATCCCATTTACAATAGCATCAAAAAATGATAAAATACTTAGGAATAAATTTAACCAAGGAGGTGAAAGACCTGTACACTAAAAACTATAACACAAAACAAACAAACAAACAAAACCCTGATGAAAGAAACTGAAGAAGACACCAATAAATGGAAAGCTCTCTCGTGTTCTCGGACTGGAAGAATTAATACTGTGAAAATGTGCAAACTATCTAATGTGATCTATAGATTCAATGCAATCCCTATCAAAATTCCCATGGCATTTTTCACAGATATTTACAAAACTACCGTAAAATTTGTATGGAACCACAAAAGATCCCAAATAGTCAAAGGAATCTTAAAGAAGAACAAAGCTGAAGGCATCACACTTCCTGATTTCAAGCTATGTCACAAAGCTATAATAAAACATACTGGCATAAAACTAGGTGCAGAGACCAGTAAAAATGAATAGAGAGCCTAGACATAAATCCACACATACTGTATGTCATACAGTTGACATACAGTCAACTGATTTTTGACAAGGTGACAAGAACATACAATGTTTGAGAAAGGACAGTCTCTTCAATAAATGGTGCTGGGAAAACTGGATATCCACATGCCAAACAATGAAACTGGACCCCAGTCTTCTACCACTCACAAAAATTAACTCAAAATGGATCAAAGACTTAAATGTAAGACTTGAAACCATAAAATTCCTAGAAGAAAATATACGGAAAAAGCTCTTTGACATTGGTCTTGGCAATGATTTCCTGGATGACACCCAAAAGCACAGGCAATAAAAACTAAAATAAACAAGTGGGATTACATCAAACTAAAGAGCTTCTGCACAGCAAAGGAAACAATCAACAAAATGAAAGGCAACCTACAGAATGGGAGAAAATATTTGCAAACCATATATCTGACAAGGCATTGATATCCAAAATATACAAAGAATTCACACAACTCAATAGCAAAAAAAAAAAAAAAAAAAAAAAAAAAAGTAAATAATACGATTTTTAAAATGGGCAAAGGACCCGAATAGACATTTTTCCAAAGAAGACATTCAAATGGTCAATAGGTATGTGAAAAGGTGCTCAGCATCACTAATCATCAGGGAAAAGCAAATCAAAACCTCAATGACATATCACCTCACACCTGTTAGGATGGATATCATCAAAAAGACAAGAGATAACAAATGTTGGGGAGGGTGCGGAGAACAGGGAACCCTCTTGCGCTGTTTGTGGGGATGTAAATTGGTGCAGCCACTGTGGAAAACATTACGGAGGCTCCTCAAAAAATTAAAAATAGAACTACCATATGATCCAGCAATCTCACTCCTGGGTATATATCCAAAGGAAATGAAACCAGTATCTTGAAGAGATATCTGAACTCCCATGTTCACTGCAGTATTATTCATGATAGCCAAGATATGGAAACAACCTAAATGTCCGTCAGTGGATGAATGAATAAAGAAAATGTGGCATATATATACATACACATATATATATGTATATATACATATACATACATATATATATATATACACACACATACATACACACTGTAATATTATTCCACCAGATGTTACGTGAAATAAGCCAGACAGAGAAAGACAAATACTGTATGGTTATCACTTATATGTGGAGAAGAAAGAGAGAAAGAGGGAAAGAGATAGAAAGAAAGAGAGAAAGCTGATTTCATAGAAACAGAAAACAGAATGGTGGTTGCCAGGGGCTGGGGGAAGGGGGAAATGAGGAGATGTAGGTCAAAGGGTACAAGAATAAGTTACAAGAATAAGTTCTGAGGATCTAAGGTACAGCGTGGTGACTATAGTTAATAATTCATTATTGTATACTTGAAAGTTGCTGAGAGTGGATCTTAAACATTCTCACCACGTGCACACAGGTGTGCGTACACACACACACACACACACAAGGAGTTAACTATGTGAAGTGACGAACAGGTTAATTATATTGATCTGGGTAGTCATTCTGCAATGTGTATTATATCAAAGTATCACACTGTACACTTTAAATCATATTTGGCAATTATTCCTCAATAATGTTGGGGGAAAAAAGAAGAAGTGATGACACATAGAGGAGAAGGCATGTGAAGACAGAGGCAGGGGCTGGAGTGATGCACCTACAAGCCAAGGATTGCCACGGATTGCTGGCAACCACCAGAAGCCAGGAGAGAAGCATGGAGCAGATCCTTCCCTAAAGCCTGCAGAGGGAACATGGCTCTGCCAGCACCTTGATTTTGAACTTTTAGCCTCCAGAACTGTGAGAGAATAAATTTCTATTGTTTTAAGCCATCCAGTTTGTGGGAATTGCTTCCAGCAGCCAGGGGAAGCTAATATTATAGCCTTTTAATAAAGTTAGTAAGAAGAAACTAACATAAAAAAATATACTTTGAGGGACTTCCTTGGTGGTGCAGTGGTTAAGAATCTGCCTGCCAACGCAGGGGACACGGGTTCGAGCCCTGGTCCGGGAAGATCCCACATGCCTCAGAGCAACTAAGCCCATGCGCCACAACTACTGAGTCCTTGCGCCACAACTACTGGAGACCGCGCGCCCAGAGCCTGGGCTCCGCGACAAGAGAAGCCACTGCAATAAGCCCGTGCACCGCAACGAAGAGTAGCCCCTGTTTGCCACTGCTAGAGAAAGCCTGCGCGCAGAAGCAAAGACCCAACACAGCCAAAAATAAATAAATAAATGATTTTTTAAAAACCCTATATATATACATATATACACACACACACACTTTGAGGATAAAACCATACAAGAAGGAAAGCAGGGAGTAATGAAGACAGGACCCAAGGTGATGGGGACCACGGGGTGGGGGATGGGATGGGGAAACCTCAAGACTGGACTTGGGCCATTGTTAGGGTTCTGGCTTTTGATAAATGGGTTACTTGGTGTGTATCACGTGATTAAAATAACTGTGGAAATTTTTAAGCAAAGCAGGTCATGTAAGACCAAAGAGAATATGCCATGATCTGGATTATGATCAGTCCATCGTTCTCTGCACCTGAAGTTTCATTAGAAAATTACTTAAAATCAAAATAAAAGGGATCCCTGCACAGCTCGCTGTCTGCCTGCTTCCACGTCTGTGAGTTTCTCTGGTGCCAGGACGAGGCTGCATCCTCCCAGTTCGGGGCACACCTTCTCAGAGAGCCCCTGCCACCACACCTCTCACCTTGCTGTCTTTCCCTTTTTCCCTAGCACATACACTGTCTGATAACCCCTATAGTGTACTCAGTTCTGTGTTTATCATCTGTCTTCCCCCAGGAGACTGTGAACCCCGTGAGAGCTGAGTTTCCCATCTGATTCATGCCTGTCTCCCCGGGAACTAGCACAGTGCTTGGCACAGAGGAGGTGCTCCATAAAGACTGGCTGAATGAATGAAAAAGTGAGTGAATAAATGAATGATTTAGTGAATGGGTGATTAAGGGGCGCCAGTGCCCAGGTGTACGTGTGTGTTTCGGGGGGTGGGTACCGCACGTGGGAATGCAGGGCAGGCTCAGGGCAGGGAGCACCTCAAGACAGCCCTGCCCTCCCCCCTCCCCAAGTCTGCCCCTCATCACGCTGATAACACAGACTCCAGGAATGAAGACCGGAGCCAACCCCGGCCACCCTCAACCCATGACAACCCAGCTGGACTCTTCCGGTCAACACAGGAGCCCATGGGATATCTCCGTCCCGGCCAGGGGCTCTGTCTGGCCCTGCAGTAAGAGGACTGGGCTGCGAGCGGCTGTGGGCTTCACCTCTGGCAGGTTCCCCACTTCAGCCATCCGTCTTCCACCGAACTCACTGCTTCCATACCCCTGTACCATCTCCAGTTACTTCTATTACATTTTGCTTTAAATTAATTCACTTATTTTTTTCCCCTGAATAGACTGAATTAAAAAGGAATAGGGGGGAACTCCCTGGCAGTCCAGTGGTTAGGACTTGGTGCTGTCACTGCTGTGGTTCTGGGTTCAATCCCTAGTAGGGGAACTAAGATCCCGCAAGCCATGTGGAGCGGCCAAAAAAAAAATTTTTTTTTAATAAATAAATAAAAAGAAATGGGTATGTCACTATCAAAAATGGAAAAGCAGTATCTGTGCCCAAAATAGAAAGTAACATAAACTGCAGAAAAACAACACGTTGTTAAATTCTAGATCAAGACTGTGGATTGCCCAAGACTGTCAGCCCAAGGTCTGCTCCCTCCTGGTTATAAGGGAGCCAAGCCAGTGCTAGAGAGATGTTAAAGCCACCCACCAGCAAGGGAGGATTTCTCTCCTTGATCAGGATTGCTGTGTGATTCAGAACAAGATGGTGCCCTCTCTGTGTCCCATCTAACCTCGCCCTGCAGAACTCACCAGCGGCTCACTTCTCTCCCTTTGGGGAACTTCCCTCTGGCCAAGCAGTTTTCATTTCATTTTTAGGCCTGGAACCCTAAGAGCTGTGGGCTTGGCAAGGAGGCCCCACTGGAGTCTCCCCAGAGGCTGGCTGAGGCCTCTCTACTCCCCAGCAAACCCCTCCCTTGTCCCAGTCCCTCCAGTGCCCCAAGGGAAGCAGGCACAGGGCCAGCCTGGCACAGGGCAGGCCTGGCTGGGCCCCAGCAAGCCCCAGGGAGCCAGGGTGATCTCAGCCCTTGCCCTTAATTATCTTCCTGGCTAATGAGCATCTGAAAACCTCCATGTCATCTATAGGAGGACCCCTGGGATGCTGGGGGCAGGGAGATTCTACGGGCCAGATGTCACCAGTGGAGGGAGGTGGTAGGGGCCCCAAGAGAGGAAATGGACTTGGGGAGGAGAACTACACTTCCTGCCTCTTTGTAGGGGAGAAAGCTAGGGCTGGGGCAGGCAGTTACGGTGGCGGTTAAGTGCAGGACTCGGCAGCCTACTATGCGGGCTCAGATCCAGGCTTGTTGCGCGCCACCTGTGACCTTTAGCAAATGCATTAGCCCCTTGCTGCTCAAAGTGTGGTCCCCAAACCATCAGTACCACCTGGGAGCTTGTGAGAAATGCAGAAGCTCGGGCCCCGACCTACTAAGTATCTACATTTTAACAAGACCCCCAGGTGATTTCTGTGCACATGTGTCACTCTGTGCCTCAGTTTCCCCATCTGTAAAATGGGGATTAAAATGAATTTATGCATACGTAGTGTTTAGAACAGGGTTTGCTGCTATTATTATTCATTCATTGTTATTATTATTGAAGCAACTCACTCTGGGCAAGAGGGATGGCTGGACCCAGGTGGGCTATTCCCAGTCCCCCACCTCTCAGGGGCCCAGAGATGGGTTGTCACTGTGAAGACCAGGAGGCTGAGGCTCACAGAAATGCAGTGATTTGCCCAAGAACCAAATGGGGGAGCCCAGGTTCAACCCCATTACTGTTCAACCCTATTACTAATGTTAAGAGTGAGTGAAATTGTTTCCTCTGCACAAGCACTTGTGGTGCTCACAACCACCCTGTGAGGTCAACTTACTGTCACCCCCATTTTTCAGATGATGAAACTGAGGGACAGAGAGATTAGGGTGCTTTTCTAAAACTACCCAGCAGGAAAGGCTGCACGGCAGCCGGGCAGTCTGACGCTCATCTTCTATGCTATGCTGCATTCCCCCTCTGGTTTTTTCCTCCCAGAACCTGTTCCCCCAAAGTGTCCCTGCTTCCCCTGTCATTTCTTTGACAACCCTGGCTCTGGGGCTCTGAGCCTGCTCCTCCCAAGTGCTCACCACTAATGAGGTCTTTGGCTACTTGAGGCTGGAACCGCAGAGGCCGCTGAAACTGTCTCTGTGGGAAGAACCTGCTTCCTTTCACCCTGGGCTCCCAGGTGTGGCTAATGAGGCAGGAGCCCTTGAGGGCCGCGCTGCCCAGACTCAGGAGCAGGAATTGTTCTGGGCTGTCTGACTCTGGTCTCTGCAGACCTGGCCTGGAGCTGGAAGCTCCTCTGCCTCTCTGTCCCCTCTTACTTTCCTCTCTTACAGCTCACATCCTGGGCCTGGCCTCTTGGCTAGGGCACAGCAGGGCCAGACCTGGAGGTCTGCAGTCTGCCCATTCATTCATTTACTCGACTGGCACGCATCATACTCTTGCAAACGTACAATTCTGCAATGCACAGGCGGGAAAATAACAAAGGGACCGCGCTAGGTGGAGATAAGGGAGGGCCCTCTGAAAGACAGGAGTGGAAGAATGTTTCGGTTGAAGGAAACAGCACAGGCAAAGGCCCAGAGGTGGGAAAGAGCTTGGCACATTTGAAGCAGGAAGGAGAGACCAGCGACAGCGTGGCGACTATGGCCTTGAGAGCTGGGCCCTCCATCTTCTCCCAGAGTCCTCTGCTTGAGGCTGGCAAAGACATTTCCAGACAAGACTCCCAGCTGCCAGGATGAGGGGCTCCACCTCCCCCCTCCTGCCTTCCAGGCCAGAGGTGGTGATAAAGGGAACTTGGGCCACAGAGGCCTTGAAGTACCCACCCTTGCCCCTCTTATGGGCCCCGGCTGGCCACAAGGGGGAATGTCCTCCTGCTGGACAGCCTTCTTGGGCGGACAAGTGGACTAACCGGCAGTAACTCCCAGGCAGACAGGCGTGGCCTCCAATCCTGTCTTCATTATATGCGGGCTGTGGTACTTCAGCACTTTGGAGCGTCTGGAAAATGAGTAGCTCTTCCTTTCCCCGTTGTCTCCATGAAATGTGTTGAGAGCTGAGTACAAGGCATAGCTCTTGGTGAGGGCCTAATCGCGGGGTTATTAAATTAAATAACCATGATTATAAGAGGCCAAGAGGCTGCAAATTCCCCACAGCTTCAGCCCGCAGCAAAATGAGTGCTCTGTGAGGGCAGAGTCCTTATTTGTCTTGTTCGTGGCTGTACCCGCGACCACTGGTGTACCCGGCACATGGTCGGTGCTCCATAAATGTTGAATGAATGGACAGATGGATGATGAATTAATGAACTAATAAACGAGTGAACAACCAGCTCCCTCCCCACGGAAGGACATTTAACTTAGGGGTCCTGCCTATCTTTTGCTCCTGCCCGGGATGCTGCCGCTCCCTGCTTCCGGGCAGCGTGCCACACTCTTACCTGCTGTGCGCCTCAGTTTTCCCCTTCGTAAGCTGGCGGGAGTAAGGAGAGCCTCTGATGGGGGTTGAAGGCAGGGCCCCCAGTCCGGGCCTCGCACCCACCCGCGCCCAATCGGCGCGCTAGGAGGTCGAACCCGCACCCCGCCCC
>NW_020173198.1:13970127-13989597 GCF_003031525.2 Neophocaena asiaeorientalis asiaeorientalis | reverse complement strand
CGGGGGGCGGTGGCGGCTTTGCAGGGAGCTGGTGTCCCCCCAACCCAGTGCATACCCCTCACCGCGGCCCGCAGTTCTGCGCCCCAGGCTGGCCGCGGGTCTCCTCCGGACACTTAGGGATTTTTAAAAATAACAGGAGGCGGGGATCCTGGCAACCTCCAGAGTGGTCAGGAGAGCTGCAGAGGTTAGGGGTGGGGGTTCTGGCGACGCCTGGCGCCCATTTCGCAGGTGGGGAAACTGAGGACGGGCTGCGGCGTTTGGTGCCCGGTTCCGTCGGTGGTGACTGCGCGGCGTGGGCATGACTGAGTCTCGTAGTCCCCCGTCACCTAAGCTTCCCCCGCGCCAAGTCAAGCCGACTGGAGTTGCCTCTCCAGCTGTCGTTTCCCCTCCAGCTGTCGCCCCCTGGGCCGAGCTCCCTCCTCCCTCCAGCCTCGCTTAGCTCTTTGGTAGAGTCGGGGAGACAACGGAGTCGCCTGGCAGGGTTAAATGAGAGGGTGCGTGGAGCGCGCCTGGCACTGAGCCTGCACGTCGCCCGCGCTTGGCACGCGGGAGCTGCCAGGGCGCTTATCATCCCTGTGTCCCCAGCATAGAGCCGTCCACCCCAATCACCCAGACTCTTCAGGTGGGGGCGGACTGGGGTTCACTTGTCCCCCTTGTCCCCTCAGGCAAGGGAGCGGGGAGGCGGGGGTCAAATAATATGACATTTTAGTGTCAGAGTTGAAGTCCCGGATTCTGGATCCAGGCTGCCTGGATTTGAATCCCTGCGCAGTTACTTTCGGGCTGTGTGACCTTGGGCAATTGGTTTAACTTCTCTGAGCCACAGATTCTTTATCTGCAAAGCGGGCATAGTAATAACTCTAGGGTTGTTTTGATGCTGAAAGGAGATTATCTGTGTGAAGTGTTCAGCCCAGTGTCTGGCACATAGTAATTATTGCCAACTTTTGCCAGGCATCTACTGTTATTACTGAAGTTGTTTGGCAAGTGAGCTGAGCCTAGGGCAGCCTGTGAGAATAGCCAGTGGCTGATTCACAGGGTGGGGGCACAGGAGACTCGCACTGACCTTGGGGCAGTCCCTGGGGTTCTGCCTGTGCCAGCTTCCTCTTCTGCACAGGGGAACCTGGGGGGTGCTGGTGCGAGTTTCCTCTCCGGGAAGACCGTGGTGTAATGGGTGGGTGGTGGAGGGTGAGGTGACACTGGCTGCAGAGCTGGGCACAGCCCAGTGATTGTCAGTCTCCTATCCGCATCCCCACTGTTCTTGCCCTGGCTTTTGGAGGGCAGGGGCCTGTGTGATGCTTCCTTGGGTTCCAGTGCCTGCTCAGGCCTGGCACAGAGCAGATATGCCACCTGCCCCCTTGTCATGGCCCGTCCTCCCCACAGTCCTATGTTTCTAATCAGAAACTGGGCAGGAAATGTTTCCGGTTTGTGAACTGGGGTCCCCCGAAGAGACAGAGCCTGGTTTGCTGGCACACCTGATGGCTTTGTTGGGGGAAGGGGCATGGCTTCACCCCTGCGGAGGTGGTGCGTCCCCTGTAAGCAGGGCAGCCCCAGAAGGTGGAGGCTGCAGGGGGGGGAGGGGTGGCAAGCTGGCGTCCAGCTGGGCTGGGTGACACTCATGATGTGCCCAGTTAAGCGAGAAGAAGGTAGCAGCGTGTCCCTGAGGAAGGCGCTATTTGTGGCACTGGGCCTGGACCAGGCCCTGTACCCTCCTGGGAGCAGGTCCTTTCGGGGGGAGTGAGGGGCGACCCTGTAACACCCAGGAAGGTGTGGTACCTGGTGACACACAAACCCGGTGGCCCCATAGCCCTTCTGTTTTCACATTTCTTATCACTTCTCAGCCTCCCCACAACCTGGCTGCTGAGGTCAAGGCCTCTTTCCCATTTTGCAGGCTGAGAAACTGAGGCCATTAGGAGCAGCTTGCTTGGCTGGGTCACAACAGCTAATTATAGTGAGTGGAGGGATGGTGTGGGGCAAAGGAGGGGACTCTAATCTGCCCTGCTGCTGGCTGGGCTCCACTGGGCCTTAAGTGTGTGAAGGGACCTGTGAGTGGGGTTAAGGCTTCATTTTGGGGTCCCCTGAAGAGGCAGGGGTAACTAGAACCCAACCCAACATTGGGGAAGACCTAAGCCGTGGGCCTACGAGGGCAGCAGGACAGTGGGGGACGCCTGCGCTCAGCTTGCTGGTGGCTGATGCAGGGTCTGTCCTTTGAACCCATCGGTGGTTGGGGGTGGGGCACGGGGAGAGGTCAGAGGGGTGGTGTCCGCAGACGCTGGGCTTTAGAAAGCTTGTTGAGATCCATCTGAGGGAGGTGGGAGCGGGAGGGTGGAGGGAGGGTGGAAGGAGGGTGGAGGGTTGGCACTGTGTGTTTGGGGGATCCAGATGGCCTTGGGCTTCCAGTGCCAGCTTTCGTCCTGAGGGAGCTGGCAAGGAGATGCTACAGAGGTTGGGGGAGCATGGCCGGTCGCCCACCCCTAGAGTGCCCGGAGACTACAGTCCTCGGCTGTGCTCTGGCTCCCAGGCTGGCCTGACCCTCTGCACTTAGAAGACCCCTCCCTTTATTCTGCTGGGCCCCACTTCTGGGTACCATCCTCCTTTATTCTGTCCAAGTTCACTCTTGGACGATCCATTCAAGCTCTCCACGCCTTAGTTTCCTCACCTGTGAAACTTGGATGGTAGCAGTGAGCAGCGCTAGCCACGGGCTTGTTGGGAGGAGTAGATGATGGTATGGAATAAGTGTTAACTGCTTTGGTGATTGTTCTAAGGGTGTCCAGGTTTCCTATGTGCCATCCTGGGCATCTACCCAGCCCAAGCTGTGGTCCTCCGCGTCCTGCCCTGTGTGCTTTCCTGGATCAGGGTGAGGGGTCAGCTGACTTGCAGGAGACATCTTAGCTCGGAGGGGGTAGGAGGGAGGCCCTGAAGAGATGAAGCAAGGGGTGGGGTCCAGCCCAGGCCAAGAGGGTTCAGAGGGAACTGGCCGGCCGCCCTCATGCTTCAGGTTCCTCTGGGATCTGCATCTCAGTGGCATCTTCCCTCCCCTCCCCTCCCCAGAGCTGGTGCAGGGACAGCTGCCCCTCCATGGGCTTGGGCCAGGCCTGCCTGGGACCCACTTGCACACGTGGCTCCTACCCCCAAGCTCAGCCTGCAGTCTGTCCTTCCACGCAGGCCGCCAGCTCCCTTGAGGGGACCCATGGTGGCTTCAAGATTCGGGGGCATTTGGGGTGGGGGCTGCTGACCATGATCCCCATGCAAGCAAGGTCTCCTCTGATTACTGCCTCCCCGGGCTTGGAGTGGTCGGTCAGCAGACATTTATTGAGCACCTGCTGTGTGCTGGTAGTAGGGCTGGGGATCCAGCAGTGGGCAAGATGGACAGTGCCCTCCTACAGCCTCAGAGTCCACTGCGGGAAGGAGACGGCAGCCAGGGAAACACCTTCCCTCACCCAAGAGAATTTCAGGTGGCAGAGTGCCAGGAAATAAGAGGAAGTAGTACGAGACGATGGCCAGTGGGGGTGGGCTGTGTCTGGCTCCTGGGTGATCTGGGAAGGCAGCCCCCAAGAGGCACCTTCTGAGAAAGTCCCGTCTGATGGGAAGGAACCAGTCACGGGACACTCAGGGAAGAACACTCCAGGCAGAAGGAACAGAAAGTGCAGAGGCTTTGAGGTATGAGGCAGAAGGGTATGAAGAAGCTGGGGAAATAGGGAATTTGGATTCTCTGCTGGTACCAGGGAGGGTTCTGAGCAGGGGATGACATGATCAGATTTTTTAACAGATAGGTTCTCAGGAAATACTTGCTGAGTGAAGGAAGAAACACATTCAAGGGAGGGCCAGGGACCGCAGGCAAGGCATGACTGTGGCCTGGTCACCTGGCTCTACCCCCTCCTCCTGACCTGGGGCAGGGGCAGCAGACAGGGTTTTGAGGTCACCACTCCTCTCAGAGGGTCCTTGGAGCTGGGGCTACCTCTGCCTCAGTTTGCTGGTTGGTGGTTGGTCGTTGGTCCCGGGACCGCTTCTCCCCCACCCCCAGGACTCAGAGGCACTTCCTGGGCTCTTCAGCTGGTTTGGCCCCTGGGGTCCCCCCTCCCCAGGTCTTGCTGCCATTGTCTGATTTCCCACTTCCTGTCTCTGAACCACCCCCCTGCTCCCCAAACACACACACTTCCCCTTCTGAATTGATACTGACTTGCCTTCCTGTCCAGGAACCCAGGGGGAGGGCAGGCACCCCAGCAGGCGCTGGACACAAGGGCCAGTGGAGAGGGTGAGGCGGGGCAGCTAGGTGTGCTCCCAAGCGGGACGAGGGCACAGGGGTTGGGGCAGGTTCACCCAGCTGCAGCCAGCAGGCTCTCTGGGGGTTGGGGGATCACCTGCTCCATACGGAGGCCCAAGAGGACAGGCTGAGCAGAGTTGTGGGAGCTGATGGTAGCCCTGATGGTGGCAGGGGAGAGGCCAGGAGGACCTGTGCACTGGGTGGGCACAGAAGTGCGCAGGGCCACTCACGGAGCACACAGCCCAACAGGGGAGGCAGGTGCCAACCCGATGGCCCTGACACAGACGCCAGGGTTGCACGTTGAGGCTGGTGCCCTGGAGGGAGGGAAGGAGGGAGTGCAGCCATAGGACGAAGAGGACTTCCTGGACCGCGGGATCAGGAAGGCTCCCCGCCTGAGCTGGAGTTAACCAGGGCAGCCTCCACACGTTGATGTTTGTCTGGGATCTTTGGGGAGCTGTCCCATGCCATGTGAGAGGTTTACCAGCATCCCTGGTCTCCATCCACTTGATACCAGTAGCACCTACACACACACCAGCTGTTATAATCAAAAATGTCTCCAGACGTTGCCACATGTCCCCTGGGGGGCACGGTTGCCCCCACTTGAGAACCACTGCACAAGGGTAAGGGGAGCAGAGCATTTGGGCAGAGGGACCTGGCTGGGCAAAGGTCTGCAGGTAGGAAGGAGCGTGGGGTCAGCAGGGGAGGAACAGGGGTGGAGATGCTTCATCAGGTCCCGTACGTCACTGTAGGGACTTGGGATCTTTCCTCTGAGTGACAGGGGCACTGGCTACAATGGCCCCCACAGGTGGACCAGGGAGCCTGTTGAGAGTGATGGCAGCGGCTTGACCCTGGGGGCAGTAAGAAGGGGGAAGACTCCAGGGATGTCGCCCCCTCCCCCGACTAGGACCGCTCTGCACAGGTGGGTGTGGGAGCAGGGCAGTTCTGGGGGTCTGTAGGGTTTTCTCAGGGCCCGGTCCCCATACAGACTCAGGGGCGTTGACTTAGCTGCCTTTGACCTTCAGGCGAACCTGGCCTTGGGGTGGGGGTGGAGGGCTCCCTGGTGTGGATAAGAATCATTTCTAATTAAGGCTGTCATTGCTCAAGGAGGGCAGGTTCCATCCTGTCTGGAGGGAAAACCTTCCGCTTCCAATGATGTCTACCTGCACTGATGTCTGTCTTCTCCAGAAAAACCAGATTCAGACAGCTGAGCATCGACTCTGCCCACCCTGTGCCCAGGCGTTGCAGGCATCCTCGTAACCACCTGGGTGTTAGTTACTATTATTTGCTCTGTTTACGGTCAGGCAGGAGAAATTTTAAAAGTGCAAGGTCTTGGGACCCAGGGGTGCCACCACCTCCAACCTCAGTGGGTTGTTGCTGTCTGGGCCTTGGGGCATGTACACCCCTCCCTGCCGCCACCCAAACCAGCTGATCTCCAGCTGCAGCCACTCCTCGCACTTGCCAGCAGGCCCGCCTGCCTTCAGAGCCTTAGCAGACAGTGTTCCCCTGCCGGGAAGCTCTTCAGGGTCTGGCTTTCCCGCACATCTCGGCATCAGCATCACCTCCCTGAGTTTTGCCTGCCCCGCCCAGTTTAGCATCAAGGCATCTGGTCCCCTATGTTCCCAGCATTACATTCCTGCATTTGTAGAGACAGGTGTTTGGCATATTGAGCCGTTTGCAGTCTGGCTCCTGCACCAAGACGCCGGCAGAGGCTGGTCTGTCCCACTCTCCCCTGCCCTCTAAGTTTTTCCAGAGCCAGGTCAGCTACAGCTTCTTTGTGGGCAAAGGCTGTTGTGGGCTGCACTCTCTCACAGGTGCTCCTGAAGACTTGTTGAGCTATGTATGTCCCGTTCACAAGAGGGGCTGATGTCATTTCCCTGCTTTTGAATCCCTCATCTCTGGCCGTCTTGAAGCACTTTATTATTATTATTTTAATTTATTTATTTTTGGCTGCATTGGGTCTTCGTTGCTGCGCACAGGCTTTCGCTAGTTGTGGCGAGCGGGGGCTACTCTTCGGTGCGGTACGCGGGCTTCTCATCGCGGTGGCTTCTCATGTTGTGGAGCACGGGCTCTAGGCGCACGGGCTTCAGTAGTTGTGGCTCACAGGCTCTAGAGCGCAGGCTCAGTAGTTGCGGCGTACAGGCTTAGTTGCTCCACGGCATGTGGGATCTTCCCGGACCAGGGCTCGAACCTGTGTCCCCGCATGGGCAGGCGGATTCTTAACCACTGCGCCACCAGGGAAGTCCTTGAAGCACTTTCAATCTGTGAGCAGTTACTGAACACCTAGTGGTGCTGGACTTCTAGAACATTCACCTTAAACAGACCCTCTTTCAGCCTCTGCTGCAGTGGTGATGGAGGTCTCGGGTGCCCCCTCTCCTGCCTGTCAGGTTCCTGGCTGAGCGAGGATGACTGCGTGTCTGGTAGCAGAGGCACTGAAGGTTATATTAAATGGAAGTGGCTGGGTTGAGTGAGGAGAACGCTGGTGGCATCATGAACAAAAACACCCAGCAAATGCCAACCAGTCTGTTTCTCACTAGGATGCGGGCAGGACAGTCAGGCTTAAGAACTGATTAAAAATAGACCCCATGGAAGAGCAAGCCCGAGCGTGTGAGCTGTCAGGGTCCCCAGTGGAGTCCCTAGTGGAGCCTCATCTTGCTCTTTCTTTCAGGGCTCTCGTGTCCAGCCTGGGTTCCAGCCTCACTGAGCCGTCCCCACCAAGACCTTCCTGCAGAGGGGCCCCCCCGCTCAAGCGCTAACCATGTCCATCATGGACCACAGCCCCACCACCGGTGTGGTCACGGTTATCGTCATCCTCATCGCCATCGCTGCCCTGGGGGCCTTGATCCTGGGCTGCTGGTGCTACCTGCGGCTGCAGCGCATCAGCCAGTCAGAGGATGAGGAGAGCATCGTGGGGGATGGCGAGACCAAGGAGCCCTTCCTGCTGGTGCAGTACTCGGCCAAGGGACCGTGCGTGGAGAGGAAGGCCAAGCTGACCCCCAACGGCCCTGAAGTCCACGGCTGAGCCGGGATGCAGAGGCTCCTGGACCTGTCTGCCGCCAGCCAAGAGGCGCAGTAGGGGCGAAACCACAGACGTGCTGCCATCTGAGAGGAAGGGTTGATGCTTGCTGGCATGGCCTCACCGGACTTCGTCATCGCATGCACCGACTCCTGGGGTCCCGGCGGTCCTGAGCCAGGGCTCAGTGGCACTGGGCAACCCCTCAGCCTCCTGGTAGGACTGCCCATTGCAGGCAGTGGGCAGGCCTGACCTTGCTGGGGCTCACGGCCCCACAGCGCTTTTGTTACTTGAATGTTTAGCTGAGCCTGTTTTTGATGGAGCTACTACTGTAACGCGTGAACTCACAAGCCTGTGAACTGTAAATAGGCCCCAGAAGCACGTGCTTAAGCCTCTCTTGCTGATTTTTTTAAAAATATAGAGCACATGGGACTGTCCGTACTAACGCTGAGCTGAGTCAAGGCGGTGGGGGGGGGGGTCTTAGACTTGTAAGGCCCACGTTGCACTTGGCAGGGGCCTCAGATACACGTGTGTATGTAGAGGACGTGACACGTCGACTTTAAGTCTCGCAGCTAACCTGTTGGGGTGCTTTGGCGATTTCTGCTTCGTGAGCAATGAATGGGAGCAGCAGCACGTCCCGCCCCCTCCTGCTCTAGGTAGATGAGGTTGTTAAATGCCAGTTCCTGTTGCTAGTGGAGTGATTGCAAGGAAGCTACTGCAGCTGCTTGGGAGCCGGTGAAGGACGAGTCAGGGCCCAAGGCCCGAGTCCCAAGGCTGCCAGGCGTCCTAGTGGCCGAGCAGTTTCTGGCCCCCGTGGTCTTGAGCATGCTGAGCACCCTGCCCCCCACCCAGCTTTACTGAGCACAGGCTTCGCTAGAAACACCAGAGCCGCGGTGGCTACCTGCATCCCAAACCCAGTTGGCCCAGGAAGGAGAGAACATTGTGGTTTTTGTTTGTTGTATTTAATATTTTCTGCACTGGACGGGGTGGTGGTGGGGTGCTTGGTTTCTTCCCCCTGTCCTTTTCACAAATTCGCTTCCTTTCCTCCCAGATTCCCACCCACCTGCTGGGTCCTGGATTTCATTTTCCTCAATGGGCCACCTAGGAGGGTCCCCTGACCTTACTCTGAGAGCGCCAAGTGTCACTTCTTGTGTGCCTGTGCACACAGGAGCCCCCAGCAGCCTGTGCTTAGTGGGCACCCAGGGGAGGGGGCTGGGGGAAGAGGGAGTTTCAGGTTCAGGATTTGGTTTTCGAAAAGGTGAGGAGTTTGGGGGCTCTTGGTCAGTCCAGTGATTCCCACCCTGCCCCTCCGAGATGTCCCTTGTGTATACTTCAGTGAACTTGCTTAGGTTTTTAATCCCACCACTGTAAGCACACCCTAAACTATCATGATTAAAATGTGATTTGTGTCTGCATCCTCGGGAATGAACTGGAGGCCAGCTCTGGGTGAGCTGGGGCGCGCTGGCCCTCAGCACTTGAGCTGCCTTGCCAGCAGCATGGGCAGGGAGCTCCCAGGTCGCCAGGGGCTGCCCCCTATTCCCAGCTCCCCCTCAAAGCTCTGGCCTCCTGGTCGGGCAGAAGGCGGCTCCTCTGGCCTCATCCAAATCTCCTCTAAAAAGCATGTTGAACTAATCAACTTTCTAGAACCCCTAGTAGGGAGCTTAAGGAACACTCCTTTTAGCGGCGTACCCCTAAATTAACGGTCAAACATTAAGGTGTATAGCTTGGGGGGAGGGGCGGAGTAGCTAGTTAGGCCATTTCAGCTGAAGGCAGGATTGAGACGGCACAGGTGGCCTACTAAGGAATCCTTAGAAGGCAGCTGGGCTTTAGTACAGGGGAGGAAATGCCTTTGGCCCCCACCTGGGGATGGCCAAGCATGAGTCAGGCTGGAGACCAGCAGAAGGCCCTGTAAGCAGCACCCAGGGTGTGGGCGGGAGGAGGGGTCAGAAGTTCTAAAGGGGTCAACTGGAAGGTCAGGGAGAAGGTGTGTTTCCTAACGAAGGACATAAGAAAAATGGGGCAGGTGTAGGGGTGTTCAATCCATTCCCCTCACATTTCAGAACTTCAGGCTTTCTACCTCTACTTTCTGCAGCCAGCAGCCTGCACCTAAGGCTGTCTGTCCTTTACCCAAGTAACCGAGGAGCTCCCGGGACTTGCATCTTCAGTCCCTGAGCCTGACCCTGAAAATGACCATTGCTTGACTGTCAAACTTGCCCTGAGCTTCTTACCATGGCCGGTGCAGTTTCGGTTTTGAAAAGATGAGGCATCACTTTCTCCTCAGTTTCAGTCCTGGAGGTTCCTTATCCCACGACATCTGTGCCATTTGCATCAGGCCCATCAGCACGGTGTCAGTGCCAGGTGAGGGTCACGGGCATGGTGGGGCACTAGTGGGGTCTCTGGAGGCAAGTGGAAGTGCCTGCAGAACTGGTGACCAACCACATAACAGCTCTCACTGTTCTTGGTCAACAGCTACTTTTTTTTAGCATAGACACCAGAGCCACACACTCAAATGGCTTAGTTAAGTTATGACCTCTCATTGAATTCTTTCTGAATAGCCCAACTGTTGTGTCCAAGTTTTCTGACTAGTCAGTCAGGACATTAGCCTTTCATTCTGCATGTCATCGCAGAAGCAACAGCAGGGGGATGGGGAGGGAACGCCGACACTGAGCCACTAAAATATGGACTAACTTTTCAGACAAATCTTCAAGTGGACTGTGCTACTGTTTTTGTCTCAAAGCTACCAAGTTTGTGCAATAAGTGGAGGGGATGTCATCCCTGTTCAATAAAAGCTGAATGACATTCAAGCTGATTTTCTAGACCACTGAGAAAATCTTTATTTACAATAAATTTCAATAAAATTTGCATAAATATATTCGCAATGTATAGTCTTCACCTCTGATTTATTCATGTCATTTTCAAAGTTAGTCTGTCCTGTTCTCAGTGCTCCTTTCGGAGGCCAGCGTGGAGCTGACGTTGGAAGGCGGAGGGGTGCTGGCCGGTAGCCGGGGGGCGCCCGAGGGCTTGTGGTAGTCCAATCGCACCTCATCCAGGGGAGCACGGTCTTCGGCCCCGTCCCTGCCCTCCAGTTTCTGCTCCATGGTGGCCACCAGGATCTTGAGCCACGTGTTCTCGGTGAGGAGGTTCTCCGAGGCATCGGCCAGCTCCTGGAGCTTGCGGGCCACCTCCTCAAGCTCCCGGGTTTTCTGCTCGTACAGGGCCTGCAGCTGCTCGCTGTGCAGCTGGAGCAGGCTGTGCTGCCTCTCCAGCGTGTGCTGCTGCCGCCGCAGCTGCTGCTCATCCCTACGCGCGCTCGAGAGCCGGGCCTCCACCTGCCCCTGCGCCTGCTGCAGGGCGCTGATCTCCGCCCTCAGCTTCTGGATCTCTCTCTCCAGATGGGAAATGTGCCCCTGCTGCAGGACGGCCTCTCTCTGAAGACACTCTTTGGTAGGAGGGTTAACCAAGTTCTGGGGGGCAGAAGCAGGGTCTGAGTGATGCAAAATGAACCTCAGCAGATTTGGAAGGGTGATGGGAAGGTCTTCGGGGTATTTCACACTTAGGTCCTTTCTGGAGAGAAAGGGAAAGGAGTCAAAGATAAGAGAGTCACACCAACATTCTTAGTCCAAAACCAGACTGCCACCGAAGGTCAAGCTGCTTATTTCCTACCAAAAGGAAGTCAGCATGGAAAATGTTATCTGGCAAAAAAATTTCTACAAAGCTGAGGATGTCCCATATGCTGCTTCTGTAATTAAGGTGGTTTATCTCAAAGGTGTGTCTGTTCCTGAGGACAAAGAGCTCAGTTTCTGTTCACAACCTTCCAAGAAAGATAAGAACTCAGGGCAGAGGGGCCTCCGTGTGCTCTCAGACGCCCAGTGGCGCGTCAGGAAGGGTGTCCGGGGGCAGGACTGCCACCCATGTCACTACTGTGGCCATCGACAATGCTTGGCGAGATGGGAAAAACCTCCAACACTCAGCCTGGCTCTTCAGCAAGCATTTATTACACGTTATCCAAGGCAAGAGTTCTCAACTGGGGTAACTGTACCCTCCCTTCCCCAGGGGACACTGGGCAACATCTGGAGACACATTTTATTGTCACGATGGTGGAGGTGCTATTGGAGCCCCACCCTTGACAAACAGACCAAGGGGCTCTGAGGAATTAAGGTTGCCGGGCCCTGAGAGCAGAGAATAAGGAAGGAGGGTGACATATGAAGGGGATTTTCCCCAAAGCTTTGCTGCAAGTCCTGATGTACAAATTTCCTTTTTAGAACTTGTCATCCAATTGTCTGATGACCAAAATTTCTACCACAGATACATTTACCTGTGTATACACCACCTGGCTGCAATAAATCCAAACCAGCAGCTTTAGCATGAGGGGGGCAGACACCATCCAGTATTAAAGGAGTGGAGGTGAAGGGCACGACTCTGGGGCCCACCCGCCTCCGGGGCCTCACAGGACTCCTCTGTGGCCTGCACTGCCTTGTCTGTAAAGGGGGGAATATGAGTCTCATCTACCCCAAAGGACTGCTGTAAGGACTGCATGAGTTACCTGAAGGCTCAGGGAATGTTAGCTTGAAAAAAAAAAGAAAAAAAAAACCCAACCACATTGTTCCTTAGAGAAACTGACTAGAAATCCCTCATTAAGAGCTTGCGCACCCTCTCCACACACAAAGCCAGTGGCCAAACACCTAAGAAAAGACAAAAGGTGTTCTATTAAAGGGTAGCCCTTTTTCTATGAAATAAAAATCACAGGGAAATTAAAATCAGATATGTCCCATTTTATATGTTTATGGAAACTTTCAGGTAAATGGAACAATTTTTAAACTTTGGGGGTAAGTATATAACCACGTCTTCCTTTAAAGCATAGTTTTATTAACATCTAAGCTTTCTCCAAGTGGGGCCTCCCAGTCATTCAACTGACAACTAAGAACATCCTGGCCCCTGTGAAGTGTGGGTGAGGATGGACAAGCAGAGGCTGGATCCACCCCTAAGTTCTGCAACACAACCTGGTCTTCTAGGACAGAGGAAATGTAAATCATCCCCAGCAAAAAGCTTAGTGTGTGTATCTGGAGACATTTACAGGACAGAAAACGATACTGGTAAACATGCTATTTTAGAGTTTCTGGAGCAATCTCCATGAACCTACCTGATGGGTGTGCTAAAATGCTTTCAAACTTCTTAGAAGTAGCAAGGATACAGAGCGTCAACAAACTGCTTCCAAAATGGTAATCATTTTGAAAGTGTAGTGGTAAAAGGTCCCACTGTTTATTTGACTCTGGTCTAAGTTCACCAGGAGTATGTGTACACACCTCTAGTGTGTAAAAGGCTAAATACAAAATGACCAATGGGGTATAAGTTATCTGCTCCAAAGAGGGGCTATAATACTGAGGGAGGGTGGGCTGCTCCTCTAAAGAAGGTTCTTCCCCAGGGGGCACATCAGAATGAACCCCCCACCCACTTCTGATCTCCTGGCCCAGGGCCGGGCCAGAGCACCTGCATTTTGGAACGTCACACAGAGTGGGGGAAGAAGAGTGGTTCTAAGGTGCCCCTGCACAAGAAGGCGGCCCTGCTGGGAGCAAGAGGTAGTCCAGGCTGTGCACTGTGGCAGAGGACAAGCTCCTTCCTATGGTTTCTTTCATGATCATAAAATACAAACGACGTGCTCACTGAGGACAATTTGCAAAGGATATAAAAAGCATACAAGAGGCACCCCTGTGACCACTGGTAACCTTCACTCCTCCAAAATTATCGTCAACATCTTGACACCTTCCCTTCTGCACACATTTTAACCCAGTGCATGTGTAAATTTGTATTTTACCAAAACGCATATATACTCTTATATTCTTTTCACTAAAAATAAGCATGTGCCCTGTGAAGAAGGTCTTACTGCTTGTTATCAGTTTTTTGTTTCCTCTTTTGTGAGCTGTCAGCTTCTTGCCCTTTACCTTCTGAGTGAACTGAACACTCACTTTAGACCAGTTAATGAAGAGCTTGCTTCACTTCTGATTACCATTTATTTTTAGGAAATAAGAAAAATTCCATTCCAAAGCAGTAAGGCTTTGGTTTACCAAGCTCACTGCATTAGAATGGAACTGGACAGTCTACTATTCAGTATTTACTTTCTTGACTTTTCAACACAAGGGAACTGGGAAGAGGCTGTAGCAGCGACCTTCCTGCAGGGCATGGAAAATGAGCTCATCTCTATGCTGACTCCATCAGGCAACCTCAGAATGAAAGGCACTCAACCCAAACGCGAAACAATTCCAGCTGCTGAGAACCTCTTTGTGCAAAGGCATGTGCTGGGTGTTACGACGTCAATGTTTTTTCCAACTATGATTGAAATTTGAAAATTATGGTGTGTTAAACTTCATGCCCCACCTCTGTCCCACACACAATGAAATTACTTGTTTTATTGTTCACGGTTCCTGGACCGTGTGGCACCTGCCTGAGACACTTCTTAAAAAGAAAAAGGCTCGTCACAATACAGTCAGCAGTAGAACTGGGTGAGTCACACTCTGTTTTTAGTGTGTGATTTGACAAGACCCTACTACCACAGGAAGTATTCCAGCAAAAATTCTTTGAGATAAGGGGGAAAAACCAAGGAAATGATTCAGTACACATGAAGGAAGCACTCTCCTAGAGAAGCATGAAGAGCATGGCAGTGGCGGCAATAAACAGTAAAAGCGAGCGCCAGAGAATAAAAGACATGTGAGTTAGGGAACGTCACTAAAATCATCCTGCAAATGCTTTTCCCTATAAAGATATTGTCAAAGCCATGTGACTGGGTCCCTGAGGACCCATCCTTTTAAAAACAAACAGGAATCTGTACCAAGAGAACATCTGGTTTATCAGGCTTTAAAAGGCCAAGAGTTAATTTCCCTTCTACCAAAACATCTGGATCCACATTCGCTAACTGCCAGGTCACATCCCCTTGCTAACGGCCCATCCCTGCTCGCTGGGCTTTCAGGGAAGCTGCCCTGATCACTCACCTTGGAGGACCACTTAGACAAATGTGAAGAGATCAAGGTGACAGCCCCGTCAGGTGACATTCACAGAAGTCTGCACACCTGGGGAGAAGGCTTCTTGAGCCCCAGTATGCGGGTGCAGTGGGTAGAAGGGCCTCTGTTTCCTCTTTGTACCAGGGGGCCGAGGTGGCCGTCCGCAGGGCTCAATGACAAATGACTCATGTGGAAGCGGGCAGGCCGGGCCTGACTCCCTGTGAGGCCCAACAGTAAGCTGTTGTTTTGCCCCACGTGAACCTGGGGCTCTTTGCTGTCAATCTCAGCACTCACTGTGTGCTCATAAGGCCAAGAAGGTGAACAAGTTCCAGTGGCCACATTCATACTTGCGTAACACACACTCTGGGAGGGGGCAAACTTAAAAAAACTACCACACCTGACATCATGACACCAAAGCCCTTTTACCCTTGGTTCCCAGTGGCACATTTTTTGAACAATACATTTTATTCTAAATAGTAATAAGTAATGATGTACACTTCACTTCTGTGAAGTACCTTAAACCCATTTCATGTTCAGCAAAAGAATCCCATCTGCCCAAATATTGAAAAAATTCAGCTTTACCTGTTACAGGGAAAAAATAAGACAGTAGGAAGACGGTCAACCATAAATTCCCAAGGAAGATCATTCTGAGATACATCAATCCTGGCAAAGGGAAAGAACAGAAAAAGCAAAAGATCAGCCGAGAAACTCCAACTTGAAAGGATCTTCTCAAATAATTGAAGAACCCAGGGCACTGTCTGCGCCCACACAAGACTGGCCCCTGGCAGTGAGTGCACAACTGGGTATAAGGCAGGCATAGCTTGTGGGAGAAACAGCGAGATTTCCAGGACGTGCAACTGTCCACCTAACTCACTGAGGGAAATGTCATGTCTTGAAAGTAAATGTAGAATCCCCCCTCAAAAAAGCCTCGCTGACACCTCAGGAGTAGTCCACGCACCTGACCAAATCTGGGCAAGTACCTTAACCGTTGGATCAGCTCTGGAAAAAGGAAATCATTGAGCAAAACACATTGAGCCTCTGAAAACGTAAGAAAATAAGATAAAGAAGATTATATTCTATATTCTGTTAAGTCTAGACAGAGGCAAAGAAAGCTGCATTTTCTTAACAGATTTTAGATGAATTTTCTAATACAGGAAATGACATCTGTGCTAAATGAGCCAACCTGTGCTTAATTACCACCGAACTAGGTGGGGGCCCCTCCTGCAGTCCGCACTAAGCTGGGCCTGCAGGAATGTCTCCCCACCTGCCCCCAGGGACTGCTCAGTTGAAGCAAAAAGAACATCCCAGGAGGAAGTGAAGCAGCAGGGCTGCTAGGCCAGGTGTCAATATTCACAAATAGTGCATAAAAAAGGTGGAAATGTTTTGAATCATTAACTTGACAGGAGTTTTCAGAAAAGTATAACTGGGGGCAGAGTGGGGAGGGGGGGAAATCAGTGCCTCCAGTTTGTCCAAAAGGATGAAATACACTTTAAAAAAAAACTGACATAACCATGGCTTCCCTGGTGGCACAGTGGTTGAGAGTCCGCCTGCCGATGCAGGGGACACGGGTTCATGCCCCAGTCTGGGAGGATCCCACATGCCGCAGAGCGGCTAGGCCCATGAGCCATGGCCACTAAGCCTGTGTGTCCAGAGCCTGTGCTCCGCAACGGGAGAGACCACAACAGTAAGAGGCCCGCGTACCGCAAAAAAAAACAACAAAAAACTGACATAACCAAATCATAATGGTTTTAAATAGCTTCATTAACAGAACAGTACTCCTGCCTCTCTGTCTGTGAAAGCCTACCTAGAACATCAGAGTTTCTATTTTATTTTATTTTATTTTTTTTGCGATATGCGGGCCTCTCACTGTTGTGGCCTCTCCCGTTGCGGAGCACAGGCTCTGGACGCGCAGGCTCAGCGGCCATGGCTCACGGGCCCAGCGGCTCTGCAGCATGTGGGATCTTCCCGGACTGGGCCACGAACCCGTGTCCCCTGCATCGGCAGGCGGACTCTCAACCACTACGCCACCAGGGAAGCCCAGAGTTTCTATTTTTTAAACAAATGGTGTTGAACAGTTTATTCTATAATCAAGTGTTTCTTTCTCCTGATTTTTACTTCAAAGAAAAACCAAACTGTAAAATTAAAAGAAAAACATTTGTAAACATCCACTCAGAATCCCATTGTGCTGATTGGGACCTTCTTTCTGGGATTCTCATTCAGGATTTGGTGTATATGCCTACATACTGATAAGAGCAGAAATCATATTTCATACTCTATTCTTTTCAGTTAATTGTATAAAAAGCGTTGTCCTAACGAAGGGGTAAAAATCCCATCAAATGCCCAACCATAATTTACTTAACCATTTTTCTACTGTTGGACATAAATAATGCTGCAATGACCAGCACATGCTTCTCTGCAAGTCCTACTTCCTTAATTCCCCAAAGTGAAATTAGCTGGATCAAAAATGTATAACCATTTTTGCTAAAATGTTGTTAAAATGCTTTCCAAAAAGTTTATGCCAATTTACTTATTCTGTTAGCTACATCTGACTGTGCCAATTTTATTTTATCAACACAAGATTCTACCACTTAAGAGTATTCCTCAATTTAATAAGTATAAATGACACTTTGTTATTTCAATTTACATTTACTAGATTATAATTTCCCCACTTGTTTATTTACTCTCTTCTCTTACATGAAAAGCTGTTCATGACCTTTCTTCACATGGCAGTCCTCAGCTGTTTCCCCCTCCATCCCCCATTTTTTAAAATTGTGGTGAAATATATACATAGCATTTGCCATCTTAGCCGTTTCTAAGTGTACAGTGCAGCGGTGTTAAGTACATTCATAATGCTGTGCACCCATCACCACCAGCCATCTCCAGAGCTCTTTCATCTTGCAAAACTGAAACTGACCCCATTAAACAACTCCTCCCCCTTCTCCCCTCCCCCCATCTCTTGGCAACCACCATTCTGCTGTCTCTATGAATCTGACTACTCTTGGTGCCTCATATAAGGGAAACCATACAGTGCTTGTCATTTTGTGACTCATTTCACTCAGCATTAATATCCTCAAGGTTCACTCATGTTGCAGCATGTGTCAGAATTTCCTTCCTAATTTTTAGGGTGGAATAATATTCCATTATATGTACAAACCACATTTTGCTCTCAGCAGTTTTCTTAAACCATTTTAATTTCTCACGGTCTGGAGCATGAACACCTGATTCTGAATCCTGCTCCCTTATTTACAGGTTGTATAACTCTGGGCAAGCTGCCTAATCCTTTTGAGCCTCAGTTTCCTCCTCAGTAGAAAGAGAGTGGTAATCATACCTGCCCCACTGAATGCTCTAAGGATTAAGTCAGATAATACGTATATATAAAAATCTCACAGCATAGTAACTCCTCAAGTGTGGCTCTAATCATTACTTACAGCATACACAAAAGGTAAGACATATATGCTGTAAAATACAGCTATCGTCCTTTTGTCAGTTTTATTTTCATTGCACATTTTTCTAGTGAAATCTGTTCACCTTTCTTGCATTATTTTTTCAACTGCTTCATTTTGGCAAGTTTTCACCACTCAAAGGAACTAGCAAATCCAATATTCTAGCTTCTGTTATTTTTTTCTATGATTTGATCTTTTATATTTAAATTCTATCTGAAGGTTTTTTTTTTTTTTTTGGGTGGTGGGGAGAAGATATAGCTTAAATCTAAATAATTTTCATCTCAGACTGCCTACTACCTGATCCAAAAACTCTTTGAGCCTTGTTTTTACAAAACAATGGTTTAACATTTTTTTGTTTGCTACACATACACATACAGTACCAAGGAATCACAAAACTAGAACATGCAGGTATCAGCCAATCTTGCCTCTTACTTTTAGGAATGAGGAGGGAAAGGAGACCTGGTGGGGAGATTTGCTCCAGGTCCCAGGGCTGGTTGGCAGCACACCAGGGACTGGCCCCCTTTTGCTGGGCCAAGGCCCCAGTGCCATGTATTCCAGAAAGCTGGCCACTTGGGGGGCTATCCGAGCAACCAGGTCAGCACTAATCCCTCAGAACTGCACTCACCCTCCTATGAATTCAATCAGGACTAAATACACTCAACATCATGGAAGAAACACTTAGCATTCATCAGGAAAACTTTGGCTCCAATGAGGTTTTGCTCACAGCATTAAGCTGACAATCAACCAAATCTTACCCAAGGTCAACAGAAAATGGGCAGACCCTTGCAGGCCATAATGGCTAAGCTGTAAGGAGGAGCGAAGGCAGGCACACAGCACTGCAGCACGGGCTTCCTTACCTTGCCACAGTGAACGTATCCGCGGGCAGGAGCCGAGCTAGCTGGATAAAGATGTGATTGAGGGCTGGACAGAAGCCGCACCACTGTGCATAATAAAGCAGCAACACGTCCTATGGGAAGAGGAAGACGGCTGTTACTGGGCTGCTCGGGTCCTCACTGTGCTTAGAACCGGGCAGGCATTCAATAAATGTTGCTCATGCACAAATTACAGTGAGAATTTAATCTTCAGGTATTTTCAATTATGTGGTTTTTTAAAAAATAAATTTATTTATTTATATTTTTGGATGCATTGGGTCTTCGTTGCTGCACACGGGCTTTCTCTAGTTTCGGCGAGCAGAGGCTACTCTTCGATGCAGTGCGCGAGCTTCTCATTGCGGTGGCTTCTCTTGTTGCGGAGCACGGACTCTAGGCGCCTGGGTTTCAGTAGTTGTGGCGTGCGGGCTCAGCTGCTCCGTGGCATGTGGGATCTTCCCAGACAAGGGCTCAAACCCGTGTCCCCTGCATTGGCAGGCAGATTCTTAACCACTGCGCCACCAGGGAAGCCCTATGTGCTTTCTTAAGGACGTTTTACAATCACAAAAACACCATGTAATTCACATGTTCTGCAGTAAGACTGTCATGTGGTCAATCTTTTGTACATCAAAACAAACCACCCCCTGGTGGCGCAGTGGTTAAGAATCCGCCTGCCAATGCAGGGAACACGGGTTTAAGCCCTGGTCTGGGAAGACCCCACATACCGCGCAGCAGGTAAGCCCACAAGCCACAGCTACTGAATTAAGCCTGCGTGCCACAACAAGAGAAGCCACTGCAATGAGAAGCCCGCGCACCGCAATGAAGAGTAGCCCCTGCTCGCCACAACTAAAGAAAGCCCATGCGCAGCAACGAAGACCCAACACAGCCAAAAATAAAT
>NW_020173198.1:13967640-13970062 GCF_003031525.2 Neophocaena asiaeorientalis asiaeorientalis | reverse complement strand
GCGGGCTCAGCTGCTCCGTGGCATGTGGGATCTTCCCAGACAAGGGCTCAAACCCGTGTCCCCTGCATTGGCAGGCAGATTCTTAACCACTGCGCCACCAGGGAAGCCCTATGTGCTTTCTTAAGGACGTTTTACAATCACAAAAACACCATGTAATTCACATGTTCTGCAGTAAGACTGTCATGTGGTCAATCTTTTGTACATCAAAACAAACCACCCCCTGGTGGCGCAGTGGTTAAGAATCCGCCTGCCAATGCAGGGAACACGGGTTTAAGCCCTGGTCTGGGAAGACCCCACATACCGCGCAGCAGGTAAGCCCACAAGCCACAGCTACTGAATGAAGCCTGCGTGCCTAAAGCCTGTGTTCCACAACAAGAGAAGCCACTGCAATGAGAAGCCCGCGCACCGCAATGAAGAGTAGCCCCTGCTCGCCACAACTAAAGAAAGCCCATGTGCAGCAACGAAGACCCAACACAGCCAAAAATAAATAAATTAATTAATTTAAAAAACAAGCAAACAAAAAAAGCCCAACTGCTCACCCCGATGACTGCAGCTTTGGAAATTATTATAATAGGGACAGATGGCTTGATTTTTGCCTCGCTCATGATTCTATACCTGTTTTTGAAGGACTACTTCCCAAAAGGTATCAGTTGTCACTTCAGTGATTAAACGCTGAGATGGGAACTGTGAAGAGTCACTTCCAATAAGATGCCTTTTCAAGGGACTGTAGAGAACGCTGAAGTTTTGAATGAAAGACTCTGAAAATAAGGAGAAAATGAGATCAGTTCTTCTCTCAGTACAAGGAGAGTAGCTGGCCTACTTTAAACTCCACATCTAAAAAATTGGGCTGGCTTCGCAGGCCCACATTTTTAACACTTCACCTACAGGCAAAACCCTGAACGAAGCCACCCGGGGGGACAGGGGGTAGCTTTGGCAGTAGTAACTCAGCAGACAGCACTTTAGCTAACAAAGCACCACTCGGTGTTCCGTGTTCTACTATGCAGGGACTAGGAATTCGATGCTCCTTTTAAAAACAACACTGGTCCACAAATGGACACCTGAGACTGTATAAGTCATCAACACGCCACCATGGAGATTTCAACTATACCAAGACCTTTAAGCATAACTACCGATGCAGTAATTGCACAAGCTACTGTAATGGGGAAGGTGTTTAAATACTCATTAATTTAAGGATAAGGAGCTATGGTTTTTGTTTCCTTTATTAAAGTCCTTCAAGTTTCTTTCTTAAAAGGTTAAGAAAAATAAACTCAATTATATTTAGTGGAAAAACACATAAATAAAACCCATAAATAATCCCAAACCCTAACCTGAACCAACAGTTTTACCCTCCCCACCAACTCTACTATCTTCAGATTCCTTTGTATCATCTGAAGCAGCACTAATCTGAGTTGCACTTCTTTTTTTCTTCTTTTTTCTCTCCATTGCGAGGCCCTAATGAACAATGATATATTCCGTGGAGGGCGGAGGACAGGAGGAAGGTCTTGTGAAGAGAATCCGTCATCAACATCTGACTGATACTTAGTTGGCTATGTTTTTGAAACATAAAACCAAGAATTATTTACTAATCTGAATGAAGCCTAAATTCTGAAACTGACCCAGAGACAGCTGACTTAAGAGTCAACTCTCCAAAACAACAATGATGCACAGTGAATGTTTTTGGACGAGGACCCTGACAAATTTTGTCACCAACCACAGCACAAAGAACAACGGAGCTAGATGTTTCAGAGGAGATATGAGAAGATGAAAAGAAATCGGAAGAAGGCTTCTTTCAGATTACCATTAAATTCAGGACGCACACATCACGAGCTAGCTCACTGAATGCTTGAGTATTAGAACAGAATGCAGGAAAATCCAATAAACACTTACTTTAAAGATACAGGCTTATTTCATTTTCAGAAAACTCAGTACAGTAAAATGTAACTAGGAAACATGAATTAGGAGCAATTTGTAGTATCAAAAGAGTACACACTTCATAAAGTGACTGGTCACAGGGTTCCTCTAAGCACTCAGGAGGCTTCGTGTTTATAACATAAAGCCTTTTATTAACATAAGCCTTTTAACGTGTCTAATGTAAGAAACGAGCTTCACCTGGACTTAAAGGATGGCAGCTAAAATGACTATCATTTAGGGGCTTTGAGTTTACTCTTGCTTTCATACTCTCCAAAACTTGAAAATAAAAGGTTTCCCTCCCCACCAAATTCCTCCTGTCTCGATTTGGCAAATGCTAACTTTCCCCCATGTTTCCAACGAGGGTGAACTAACACGGCTTTTGAATTCTCACTTCCCTGTGTGCACATCAAGGATGGCAGCAAAGCCCTGGGAAAAGGACAGCATCGGTTAGTTCACTGCTGCTGCCAAGCCTAAGGGCAAGCTCTAGGATGTACTCCCATAATGGGGACTT
>NW_020173198.1:13934753-13967612 GCF_003031525.2 Neophocaena asiaeorientalis asiaeorientalis | reverse complement strand
GGGACTTCCCCGCCCCCCCCCCCAAAAAGTGGCTTTTGCTGGTTTGCAACCTGACACTTATTGCACTTGACACTTGTTTGTTACAATCTAGGCACCCAAGGTCAGAGCAGTGTTTCTCAACTTGTTATAAAAGAGCAGCAGAACTAGGTCTGGTGGCCTTGATGCCTAGACAGTTAAACCTGTGAGACAAAAAGGGGGGCCAGGTGGTTCTATCATTTCACTGCTTTCTGTTTAAGTACCTTTCGAATGAAGCCGCTGTTGGGACTCACGTTCATCAGCCCCTGGGGAGTTAGCACCCGACCCGCTCTCCACCACCCTGTCTGTCACAGAGGCCAGGTTCCCCCCCGCCGCAGCTCATGCCACCATGGAAATGCGGCAGGCGCTGCCGATCAGGAACGCTGGACTCTTAGCCCCCAAGGGCTAAGTGAAAAACTTATCCAAAATTTGGAGTTAGGAAGTTTCTGTTCCATTTAATATACAAAATTAGCTTCTTTTAAAATTATGACCAGCTACAGTCTAAAGATTTCAAATGCGCTAAGAGCCAACCGTAATGAGATCCCTAAATAAAAGTTACCTATGTTAAGTTAAGCAAAGCATTAGGTTTGGGGAAGGAAACTGCCCACAGTACCTAGGGTGAACTTCATAAGAGCTTGTTTTGGATCCAAGACATAATGAGACTCTTCTTTCACGTCAACAATTGCAGCAAATCCTTTCACCCGAGCAGTGCTCGGAGCACCCAGCCTCTCTGCATACAACCAAAATAAATTGGAATCCAAAAGGTAGATGTTCAGGGTCTTGTTGGTTCTGCAGCTCAGGCCTATGAAGCTTGTGTTATCCACGTCCAGTTCAGGAAAGAGATACCTGTTCTCCTCAATGTGAGGAACGGAGCTTGGAGTATCAACCTCACATTTCTTCTCAAGGGAAGAAAATGCAATGGTCGGGGTTTCAAAGACATCTTGTTCAGAATCAATGAAGCCTGTCACGCCCCTGTTTATGGTCCTGCAACATGCAGTGTAGTAGCTGAAAGGGCTATAGAAACTTAGAAAATTCCTGCATTCTATGCTGTCTGATGCCACATGATAAAAGGTCTGCTCCTTGAGGTAGAAAGAATCCAGAGCTGCTGCCATCTCAAAAAAGCTGCACTGGGGCATGCCGACCGAGCTTGGCCTGAGGCCGCTGGCCGTCTGGTTGACACACAGTTCACACACGTTGTGGGTCCTGGAGATGGAGTGCCACTGGGGCAGCACCACGGTGTTGCAGCAGGGGGACTCCGTTATCAGCGGCGGGTCCGGCAGCTGGGCCGGGGGCTCAGGCGCCAGAGACTTGAACACCGGGGCGTCCACTCGCCGCAGGTGCTGAAGGAGCCGCTCCACCACCTGGTCCCCGTGACAGTTGTTGTACTCCAAGGCCACTTCGGTGATCTGAAACACAGGGCGGAGCTCATGAGAGGTGTGGGGGTGACTGAGGGACAGACCCCGTGGCTCTTAGACCTGGAAAGCATCTTGTCTGATTCACAAGAAGGAACCCTGGCTGGAAACACAGCATCAAACAGGAAGCTGTCACACCAAAAGCTATTAATAAAGAGGTTTGGGTTATTTTTCAGATCCTGTCACTCTGTTAACAAATACTGAACCACCTGTTCAGAGACGGAAGGGGTCTTAGAGGGAGATGTCAGTCTACCCCGTGATGGGGTGAAGTGGCTCACGCCACGACACACATCGAAGAACCAGGAACAGAATTTATATCTCAACGCCCAGTTGAGTGCACTTTCCTTTACATCCTTAAAACTCCTCGAGACGATGTCTTCATCTTAAGTAACAGTCTAAAAATTTCCCAAATATTTGATCCACTTGTTGATCCACCTAACAAGTGGATCAAATATTTCACAGCATATGTTTCCAAATAAATTCATGCCTCACAGGAGGCTACAAATTCAGCCTCTTCCAAACCATACTCAACCATCTCGCCTTCCTCCCCCTGTACCACCCTTTCTAGAAAATGGCATCAACAAACTGGAAAAATCAGCTAACCCTCAATTTCTCCTCTGCATCACCCAAGCCTCCAATCCAGCCAGCTCTGACTTCAGCATCACGAAGCGGCCGCCCTTTGCACCCTCACAGTCACTGCCTCAACTCAGGCCCTCACGTGTCACAGAGTGCCGCCGTTTTCTCTCCCCCGCCTTAACTGAGCCTCCACACTGCCAACACTTATTTTTAAAAATACAGCCCTAAGCAGGAGACTCCTCTGCTAAATGACATTCGACGGCTCCCTATTACCTGGAGGGTAACCCTAACATAATCTGACCTGAGTCTGCCTTTCCGGTGTCACCCCACCACCTTTAGACCAGCCAGGCCCTTCCACAATGCCTTGCCTTCAGAGGCCTGGCCGGGGCCTCCTCCATCTGACAAACCTCAACACTCTCCCCAAGACCCTGCACCAGGATGGCTGCTCCAACAAAGCTAACACCCCCACCCTCCCCCATGAAGAGTCTACATCTTCAGGGTTAGTCCCAGAAGCCCTTCCCAGACAGTCTCCCAACTGTCTGTCAAGACATCCCTCTTCCCCACAGGCTTAAGGATCCTCACGGGCAGGGACCATGTTTGATTTATCCTGCTATCCCCGCAGCCTAGCTCAGAGCCCGAAACATAACAAATGGTCGATAAACAGCTGGTGAACGAAGGGCATCTCAGGATAAGTGCATGCTCCCGCTTCTTGGGGAGATGAACCGCTTTACGCTCAGACCAGTGTTAGCCATTTAGATTCACATTTCACATTTCATTCCAAGGCTCTTCCATTTCCGAACTGAGTACCTTTCACCACCCAACAGCCACCCCAGGTCAATGAAAAAGATGAGCAAGTCATTATAATCCAAAGGCATTTATACTCCCTAAAATAGAACTGTGTGCTAACTTAAATCCCACCAAGGTTAGTTAAAAGGTGTCAAGTCACTCAGGATTTTGTTTCATTAAAGAGTGTGGGGGGGGGACTTCCCTGGTGGCGCAGTGGTTGGGAGTCCGCCTGCCGATGCAGGGGACACGGGTTCGTGCCCCGGTCCGGGAAGATCCCACATGCCGTGGAGCGGCTGGGCCCGTGAGCCATGGCCACTGAGCCTGCGCATCCGGAGCCTGTGCTCCGCAACAGGAGAGGCCACAACAGTGAGAGGCCCGTGTACCGCAAAAAAAAAAAAGTGTGTGTGTTTGTGTGTGAGAAAACCATTTAATAAGTGCTTTTCCAATTTAAAAGAAAACCCAAATTTTATAACACATGATACTTATAGACAGAGTTAATTTAAGACATATGCGTTTGTACAGAAAAACAGATTGTTTGAATAGTTCTTCGGCATAAAAATGGTTACTTCAGATGATAAACCAGTGTTTTGGTTTTTTCCCCCCCGCACAAAAACATCTCAGACCTTTTTAAAGGATAAGGCTCTGACAGCACATTACACTAAAAAGGTCAAGCCCGTGTGATTCATAAATAGCCCAGCTGCCCTCATGCCCCATCCTGGTACTACTTTATATTCAAAGACATAATAGATTACCACCCCCAGTCCCCCCCACCAAAACCCACAAAAATTCAAGTACAGTCAGCCCTCCATATCCTTAGGTTCTGTATCTGCAATTCAAACAACCATGGATCGAAAATATTCAGGGGGAAAAATGCCAGAAAAGAAAGCTTGAATTTGCTGCACATAGGCAACTATTTACATACCATTTATATTACATCAGGTATCATAAGTAATCTTAGAGATGATTTAAAATATACGGAAGATGTGCATAGGTTATATACAAATACTATGCTATTTTACACATGGAACTTGAGTATGTTGGATTTTGGTATCTGCAGGGGGCCTGGAACCAACCCCAATGTGGATACCAGGGGATGTCTGTATTTACCATGGATTTTTATGAAAAGTCCAAGTAGGAGTACACTGAGGAGAGCAAAACTTACGAGGTCTTCCTTCCTCATCTCTTTCATTCTTAATGTCTCTCACAAACAAAGCAGCCGTGTAAAGGATATTCTTAAGTGAAGAAAATATTTTATACACTAATGCCCCTGAAAAGTGAGGAGTTCTTAGTTTTCTCCTATAAACTGAACCAGTTTTTACTGTTATATTCCTTTTTCATAACAGGCAGTTTTGAAAAGGCACTCCAGTTACATCCCGTATATGAATCACTTGATGTCACATTTAATTTCATGTGAACTAATAAGGAAAATTTGGCAAAAAACTTTAAATGTCTGCACTATAAATGCTTCCTTCCATTTTCGTTAATCGGAGAAATCTGTAAGTCTGGACAAGGTGCCTTTGTCCCCCAGACTCGTACGCAGTGGACGCCTCAGAGCAGCGCTGTGAAAGCTAAGAACCCGGGACTTCCCTGGTGGCTCAGTGGTTAAGAATCCACCTGCCAATGCAGGGGACACGGGTTCGAGCCCTGGTCCAGGAAGATCCCACATGCCACAGAGCAGCTAAGCCTGTGCACCACAACTACTGAGCCTGCGTGCCACAACTATTGAAGCCCGTGCGCCCAGAGCCTGTGCTCCACAACAAGAGAAGCCACCACAGTAAGAAGCCCACTCGCTGCAACTTGAGAAAGCCCCCGTGCAGTAAAGAAGACCCAATGCAGCCGAAAATAAAATTAATTAATAAAAATAATTCAAAAAAACAAGCTAAGAACCCACACAGAGTCTCTTCTGGCTGCGCTAAGAATTTCTTTTGATAAGCACACTGAGATGTCTCATGAGCTCTCCGGGACTCTCTGGAGACGCTGGGGTCAGGGGCCTGATGCTGTGCGTGGTGCAGGCCGTGCTCTCCTGGGGGAAGGGTGGGGCACATGTGTGGAAGAACAGCTGCCTGGTGCTGGCCTGGGCCTCACAGGGCAGTCCCCACATGGCCGTCCCTTACTGACTGACTCCCCTGCCCCGACTCTACAATGACCACTCTCTTCTCGACAAGGCAGGCCTCCTCCATCGCCTGCCCAAAGTTGGGCCTAAAAGCATAAATGGAAAAATAAGGCTTAAGGCTTAAATTCTTTTGGGGTCAAGGAGCCTTTGAGTTTAGAACCCACCCTCATGTAAGGGAGGTGTTCACCCCTCCCACCCCGCCCAACCCCAAGGATGACTTCCTTACTTCTAGTCACTGTGTCACTCTTTCCATGGTCACACACCCCACTTCCCATCCCCAACACCACTGTCCAAGTTCAGCATCTTCCTACTTCTCACTTTTCTGGAACACGGCTGCTAGGAAAACTTTAATAATGGTAACACAGCTCTGCTGACAGCGCTCCATTATCAGATTTTGATGGCTACAATTAATCCTGGAGTCCTCAAAGAAACACCCAAAAGCCTCTCCTCCAGCGTTTTTTTTCTGGGTCTTCTTCAATCAGTCCTTTATGGAGACCATACAACCTGTCCTATTTCCTAATATCTAAACCCGTCGCCCCCTGCCCACCCCCGTGCCTTTGCTCAGGCTATTCCTTCCCTTAAGTTGCTCTCAGCCCATCACAATTCTAGCCACCCCTGAAGGCCTGTCTCAAAACACTCATCCCTCCCACAGCCCCCTCCTGCCTCCCTCCTGTCCAGCCCCCAGCTTCCCGGGACAGCACCCACTCTCCTCCAGTTCCTCCCAGGGCTGAGCACACTCTGCCTTGAATTACAAGCAGGTTCTTGCTCCCCTACCAGACAGGCCTCTGAGACCATGAGACCAAGGCTCTGCTTTCTCCATTTTTCTCCACCGTGGCTCCCTGGCACAGTGCTCCATAAACGTTTGCTAAAGGGGCCTGAAATGAACAGGGAAATGTACTGCACTTGGCTGAGTAATCCATAACACTAAGATGCCACCTGGTTTAACCACAGGCTGTGATTAAGGGACTCTCTTCACCTCACAGGGACACTAAGAGCCCGGAGGAAAGGAGCTGTGGGCAAAACCTTGATAAACAAAGACAGAGGAGTACAGGGAGATGCGGGAGACACTCACCCAGAAGCAAAGAGTTGGAAAGCAAGTGTCTCCCACCAGGTGTCTAAATCCAAGCACAACCCCCCAGAGGAACTGGGCTCCAGTCACAAAATACCACACAACCCAGAACCCCAACATGCCCAAGCCAGACAAGACAGAATTCTCCAGGAGGAAACTTTAAAAGTTAAAGTAAAAATCCACAACCATGGCTAATACCTTGGTTGAAAACCCCACCTTTCCTACAAAGAGCTTTAAGGGCTCTTAATACTAGAGTGTCTTAGTTCATAAAATAACTGTGTAGTGAAGATTTTCTAAAGAAATTAAGTCTTATTACTTCAAGTCCTCCCTAATCAGAGAATAAACAAAGCTATTTCATCTTCTCTTCTTTCCTCCTCTAAGCCATGGTAGCAGCATTCACTCAGAAGGCCCCCGGCAGGGATAATAACTTCAACAAAGAGGCTCCAGAGCAGCCAAGTGAGGGGTCTGGCCTGGCCTCCCGGTTCCCTCAGGAAAGAAGAATCCTGCCTCCCGGCTCCCTTTCAGGAAAGCAGGCTCCCTTTCAGGAAAGCAGGCCATCAGGCTCATGTGGAGGGCTTGGGAGAGGCAGCATCTAGGCAGCCGGGCCAGTGATTCACTGGCTGCCTGAAATTGGTTTTGGCCAATTAAGGGATCCTTGAGGGAAGGAAAAAATAAAACTCCCAGTAAATCCAATTTAGCAATCCCAGGCGTTCTCGGCTGATTGTTATTGCTCTAAGTGCCTCGAACAATCCCATGTATAAAATAAACTCACACCCAGAGACAGCGAATGCACCAGATGAAGCAGAAAAGGCAGCAGGGAGGGGCTGACTCCTGATGGCGGTTGTCTCCGAAAACTGCTCTGTGAGACATGCAAGGTTTAGAAAAACATGGGATCCCAAGGTCACCACCACTGCTGCTGCCTGCTGGGCTGAGAGTGGCCAGGGCCAACAGTCTGATCAAACCCCCGCGACAACAGAATCCCAAAGGCCATACTAAACCCTACCATCCCCTCTGCCCCTCTCCCGGGCATCCGTCACCGCAGGAAGAGAGCCATCTATCTGGTCCTTTTCCAGAGAGGCACAGTTTGCCTTCCCTGTCCCCTCCGACTCAGCAGACCTGAGCAGCTGTCAGTAATGTGGCCAGAGAGGCTGTGGTGAGTCCTACCCAAGGCACGGGCTCTCCTGCTCACTTACAGGAGAAAGAAGTAACGCCACAGAAACGCAGCAGCTGCTCCTGGAGGCTGCTCGGCGGCTAGGGGAAACTACTCTGATCGCGGAATGAGAAAAGGCTAAGTTAATGAGTTTCTCCGACTCCTCATGAGACACCTTTTACCATTATGACTCTTACCTCATCTATTAAAGGATGACTTTCGGCTAAGGGATTAAAAGGTATAAATACAAGAAGTGCTGGTCCCTTCTTCAGTTCATTGTTCAGCAGGAGACTCTTGCCGCCATGTGGCCGCAGCCATCGAAGGAGCAGCTCTCGGTTTTCTAAGGCCCACTTATAGATGTTCTCAGCTGTGTAGTTGATGACCTCCCTGGGAAAGACCTGGGAAGGACAAACGCACAGAGGATAAAAAGCAGGGCAGGATCAAAGCACATCCTCAGCCCCGTCCTCAACCCCACACTTCACAGGTGAGGAAAATGAGGCTCAGAGCAGTGACATGACCTGTCCCTGCCTGTGCAGCTAAACCCTGGCTCTACTTCTCCAGACAGAGCGCTTCCTCACAAGCAGCTCGGAAAAGCAAAAGCAGCTGTAAGAGGTGACTTGCATATCATGTGGTTCATCTTTTTCCCTTTAGACAGACTCGTCTATCAACAAATAAGCCTCCTTGCCTGCTGCTGGCAACAATGACCTCTACCACCCTGCGCAAGGGGAGCTCTAAGGGAACAGAAATGATGGAGTCAAGGGTAATTTTTACCTTGGTAAAATCATGTTTAACTTGGTCCCTGGGGACCCTCTGTTAGGGCAGAAGTTTGGATCTGCCTTGCTCACATGTACCCCCAGTGACCAGAACACCTGGCACAGAGCGGGAACTCAACAAATATTTGCATGAATCCATGAGTGACCTAGAACTTGTACAAGGCCACGGATCACATTTTATGTGTACAGAATGAAGGAGAGATACACCTAGATTTTTTGCTTTGTTTTCCTATAATAATCAAGAGTATGTCAACACAAAATTATTTTTGAAATTCCAGTGATATAAATCACTGGGTTTCTTTCAAACAAAACTCCCCACAGAATGCTTTGGAGAGTTCCACAAAATGAGGTATTTTACACTCCCCAAAATACAGGTTTAAATTGGCTTACAACAAAGATGTCCACTGCTTTTATTTTTAAAAAATACTGGTATCCCAGTATTATTTCATTTGCTAAAAGGAATTCTGCTGCTACACCAACCGACCAACCTTAAAAAGTATGGAACTGATGCAGTAAACCCAGTATCTTTTTCAGTATCATTCTCAGTCCTACCTTCTTTTCTCCATCTATTTTAAATTTCTTCCTCAGTACCCTTTACTATACATAAACACGATATATGTTGGTTGTATAGCATGCTATAAAGGAAGGATGAAGGAAAAGGATAGCAAAGGCAGATGAAGTCAAAAGAAGCTTAGACAGAGAAACAAGGAGAGTGGGTGGGTGGTCGGAGAAACCATCACAGCGGTGATTCCCAAAGTGGGATGGTGGGAGTCTTAAAAAACATAATCAACATTTCTATCTGGAAAACACAGAAATACATTTGACTTTGGGAATATAAACTGCGAGAAGTAAAGCCATCTGGGATATAGAGATATGCAGAAGCCAGGGTGACTGGCACTGAGGGCGCCCCCCAGGAGGGTCTAACAGCATGAGGCCTGCACACTGAGCCGAGGGGAGCGTGGGATTAAAGGGCTGGGCACACTGGGTACGGGAGATCTGGTCTTCACTCGACCTGTAAGTCACTGACACCATCAATGAAGTCAGAGAGAGAAAATACTGAAGAAAAATAAACTCAGTGCTGAGACTGAGGAAGTAGCAATAAACAGAGCAGAAGCACAGCACTAAGCAGGATACAGGTCAAAAGCTCAGAAACAGCTGAGTTGGGGCTGGTCCACCAGAAAGCAAATAAAATCAGGGAACAAAGACAACAATGGAAAACGAGGCTCTCTGGGGTGGAAAGCCAACAACTTCTCACTGTGACTTGACAAGAACTTCAAAATCCATTTCATCAGCTAAAGGAGAAAAGCATGTCACATTACTACTCTTGATAAATGGAACAAATGAAGAAAGAACATTGCCCAAAGGAAGCTTAACCTCTGAGAACATGGGCCCAGAGTAACACTTCTCCAACAGAGTAACTCTGCAATTTCATCCAAGAAGGAAAACTAACAAGGCTGTATCAAAATCTAAGAATATAAACAGAATTTCTAGACGTTAAATCCAAGAGCCCTCTAATGCATGAGTTCTGAACCAGGGGCATGGGCTCTACAGAGGGGCTGTAGGGACTCTCAGTTTGCAATATAAAATCATGTGTGCTCCCCTAGAGAGAGTATCCATAGATTTTATCCAATTCTCAAAGAAGTCTGTGATCCAAACAAGGTTAAGAACCACTGCGCTAATATAAACGTGATTTCAAAATACTTACAAGTGATGTGTTGAAATGTCTATGTAAATACACACTTCCAGAGTGTACTAAGGATACCAGTTTCGCAAGATGTTTATTTGTGATAACCCCAAATCGTACTGTTCCTAGGTAATCTGAAACAGAAAATTTTCCTTTATTAAAAAGAAAAAGCCTATGCCTTAAAACCACCACAAAACCCAGTGATCAAATCCTGACGCACAAATTCCCCAGAGCAAAGCTCTTTTTGGGCACCTAGCCTAGACAGAAAAGGAGAAGCCGAAGAAACAACCTCCTGAAACAGACCTCACGTCTACTCCTGTGCACCTGTCTCTGACAAGCACTTGCACTGTGTCCGTCCGTGTCCCCCCGAATCACTAGCCCCACCCAGGCACATGCTGTGCTGTCTGGACACTTCCACGGCCAATTCCTTCTCATCATTCAGATCTCAGCTCTGACCCCACCTTCTCTGAGAAGCCCTCCCTGACCACCCGCCTCCGGGAAAACACTCAGAGGATGGTCTGGAAGGGGAAACTGGGGCTCCCTCCTGACTCAGGTCCTCTCTCTACCATTACTCTAATTTTTTTTGTTGTTGTTGTGGTACGTGGGCCTCTCACTGTTGTGGCCTCTCCCGTAGCGGAGCACAGGCTCCGGACGCGCAGGCTCAGCGTCCATGGCTCACGGGCCCAGCCGCTCCGCAGCATGTGGGATCTTCCCGGACCGGGGCACGAACCCGTGTCCCCTGCATTGGCAGGTGGACTCTCAACCACTGCGCCACCAGGGAAGCCCTACTCTAATTTTTTAATAGCACTTATTAACTGGTACATAATCCTACTGATTTATTTAGATATTCTTTGGTCCAACTTCCTCTTAAGTTCTGTGAAATCAGAAACCTTGTTTATTGCTGTTACCCCAGCACCTAAAGCAGTGTCTGGGCATCTGCATATTGACCTCTTGATTAATAAATATTAGTTAAATGAATCAATCTAGCATATATAGTAACTCATAAATTAGTAAGAAAAAGAAAGCAGTTAAAAATGGTCAAATCACAGAAAAGGAAATATAAAAGGCTAAAAATACACTCAACCTCACTATTTCAGAGGAAAGCAAATGAGAACAAAATGCCACTTTTCACCTTCAAAATGCCCAAAATTTGAGACACAGGAAATATCAAATATTGATGACCAGCAGAGAAACGAGTACTCTGATGCAAAGCTGGTGGAAAGGGTAAAATGGCAGCCGCTTGGGAGAGCATCTGCTGTAGTGACCACAGTGGGACAGGGACACAGCCTGCAGCCCCACAGCTCCACTTCTTAGTGTCTATACATGTGCACCAAGAGACAAGCAAGGACAGTCACCAAGAAGTACTCTGCAGCTGTTAAAAACAGTGGGGCAGGGCTATCTATACAACATGAATAGATTTTCTAAGACACATATGAGTAAAAAAGCAAGCTGAAGAAAGATAAAGTATACCTTTTATGTGGAAAAAAGCGTCACACATAAAATGTTTTCCCCTACAGGCACGTATGTTTAGAAATGTATACAGAATCTGAAAGGATAATAAAAATTGTTTCATGTTGGGGGATGGAGATCAAAGGGGACTTTATCCTTAGGTGTGAAGCTTTCTTTTTCCCCCCCAAGGAGTATATTTAATGTAATATTTGTGTGATTAAGAACTGACTAAACTATCTAGTATTAAAGGAGGTGGATAAGACGGTGTAGGAAAAGGTGCATTCTTTCCTATCCCCTTTCTGCTTTATTAGCAAACGTTAAATAAAATATCAGTTAAACTTTAAATGCTACCAACTGATATCTAAGTAGTTAAAATATGAAGGTGCTAAACACACGAAGTTTCTAGCTTAACCACACGGCCCATCTTCCAGCAGTGGCGGCATCTTCCTCTCAGAGGAGGAGTGGCTGTTGAGGATGAGGTGAGAGTGACCGTGTCCCTAACGGCAGCTGGACAATCTAGCACAAACCTGATGAGTTTAAAATGGCACAAAACCAAAGAAACACAAGAAGAGTAAATCAGAAATGGGGCTTCCCTGGTGGCACAGTGGCTAAGACTCCACGCTCCCAATGCAGGGGGCCCGGGTTCAATCCCTGATCGGGGAACTAGATCCCGCGTGCCGCAACAAGGATCCCGTGCGTCGCAATTCTAAGACCTGGCACAGCCAAATAAAAATAAGTAAATAAATAAATATTAAAGAAAAAGAAGAATAAACCAGAAATGACGGAAATGGCTTACTTACAGGGTGGGTGGCAAAGAGGGGGTGGGTAATGGGAACTGGAGAACAGGGGTGAGGCAGCCTGACCTTCCTCTGAGTATCAGAACCACGGCAAAGCTCACAGCCTTCACACACGCAAAAACTAAAATCATGATACCAACTAGCATGTGTGGGGATCCAGTGGGGAACAACAAGCACTAACAAACCAACCTAGCTGTACTGCAAATGCATCACACCTCAGTGAAGGGGTGGTGAGTGGGGAGAAAGAATGAACCAGAAGAGAACAGCAAACGGTATCTTGACTGAATACTGTAAAACTAAAGACGATGAGAGCCAGGCTTCTCAGGGCAGGAGAAAAGTTACATACGAAGAGGGGAAAGCTAAAATGAACTTTGCGGTGTTAGATTGGAATCAGAAAAAATTAGTATAAACTTATGACCTTTTGTATAACCTTACAACTTATGACACAGAAAACAGATATAGAACTAAGGAGGCATGCATGTGTGTGGGTATAAATACGTATATGTCCTAGCTCTTTCTGCTGAAAGGGCCTAGAAGTAATGACACCTAATACTGAAGAGCATATCTCGTACCCAGATCTGGGTTTCTAAATGTCACTCTCCAATAAAAAGAAACCAGGGCTTCTTGGAGAAGAGGCTGATCCCAGAGCTGGGGCAAAGGAAGTACAAGATGAGCCTGAAACATCTTGTCAAGTCAGAACGAAAGATGTGCTCATAAAAGGAGGGCGATATGTTCAAAGGACACAGGCGCCAACCCAAGATGCTCCTAATGGCCAAAGCCAGAACAATTTGAGCAACAAAATAAACAACCAGTATTTTTCAAAAGTGTCAATATCATGAAAGACAAGGAAAGAGTGAGGAATTGTTATAGGAGGAGACTAATTAAATGTGATGTAGGATCCCAGATCAGATCCTGGAACAGAAAACAGTCATTAGTGAAAACACTGGCAAAATTCAATAATGTCTGCAGTTTAGTTAATAATCCTGTACCAATGTTAATTTCTTAGTTTTGGCAAAAGCACCCTAACAAATGGTTAAATAATATGTGAACCATGGGGGAAGCTAAGTGAAGGCAGGACGTTAGGAAACTCCCTGTTCTATTCTTCCAACTTTTCTGCAAGCATAAAATTAGTTCAAAATTTAAATTTAAAAAAATGGCATAGGGCTTCCCTGGTGGCACAGTGGTTGAGAGTCCACCTGCCGATGCAGGGGACACGGGTTCGTGCCCCGGTCCGGGAAGATCCCACATGCCGCGGAGTGGCTGGGCCCGTGAGCCATGGCCACTGAGCCTGTGCGTCCAGAGCCCGTGCTGTTACCAAAAAAAAAAAAAAAAAAAAAAGAATGGACAGCTGCCTGCACAGAGCAGATTCTAACATGCCCAAACATGTTATAATTTCAAAATTTTATTTTTTACAGAGAAATTTACAAAAATCACACATTTTTAAAGTTCCTGCATATAGTGGAAATCTTGCTGGATGAAGCAGCTTAAGTTTGCAGTCCCATGTGTACAAGGAGTACATGAATTAGCAGAGGAAGTTTACAGTGTCAAAATGACACAAGAAAGTAACACTTCTCATCTCCATATCCAGAACATTCTGTTAAGCAGGGCTCCAGGGCTTTCTACAATAGGGGCCTTTGTCATTTATAAAATGAGTAATTTTGTCCTAAAATGAAGCTTTAATACTTTAATTAAGGTCTTTGAATGTGTTAATAATTTAAAATAAATTCAGAATCATGCTCTCCCCTCCCCCAACAATGGTCCAACACAACGGCATGATCCTTTCAGTTAATAATAATATGGGCTTCCCTGGTGGCACAGTGGTTGAGAGTCTGCCTGGCGATGCAGGGGACATGGGTTCGTGCCCTGGTCTGGGAAGATCCCACATGCCGCAGAGCAGGCTAGGCTCGTGAGCCATGGCCGCTGAGCCTGCGCGTCCGGAGCCTGTTCTCCGCAACAGGAGAGGCCACAACAGTGAGAGGCCCGCGTACCACAAAAATATATCGATAATTACCTTAAACGTGAATGGATTAAATGCTCCAACCAAAAGACACAGGCTTGCTGAACAGTTACGAAAACAAGACCCATATATATGCTGTCTACAAGAGACGCACTTCAGACCTAGGGGCACATACAGACTGAAAGTGAGGGGATGGAAAAAGATATTCCATGCAAATGGCAATCAAAAGAAAGCTGGAGTAGCAATAGTCATATCCGATAAAATACTTTAAAATAAAGAATGTTACAAGAGACAAGGGAGGACACTACATAATGATCAAGGGATCAATCCAAGAAGAAGATATAACAATTATAAATATATATGACCCCAACATAGGTGCACCTCAATACATAAGGCAACTGCTAACAGCTATAAAAGAGGAAATCGACAGTAACACAATACTAGTGGGGGACTTTAATAACACCTCAGTTACACCAATGGACAGATCATCCAAACAGAAAATTAACAAGGAAAGACTATGCAGAAAAAGCTTTTGACAAAATTCAACACCCATTTATGATAAAAATTCTCCAGAAAGTGGGCAAAGAGGAAACCTACCTCAACATAATAAAGAAAAAAAAAATCTCAATAAACTGTTAGCCAGGTAACTGGCCAGTTATAGTCTCTATTAACCATCCAGTGCAAGGTGTCAGAAAGACACCTGCAAGATGTAACAACAGCTTGAAAGAACATCTGGGTGAAGGCAGTAGTTACTGAGCAGTTTCTGTAGCAGGTCACACAGACACTAAGTAGGTCAAGGTGACCACAGCATGAAGACTGCTGCCTGCTACAAAAGGTGCTGAGTCCTTGGCCCTGTGTCCCTCAGCTACAAGGCAACCCACTGCACACACAGCCACCACTAGGCTCCCCATGAGACGTGGGGTGAGCAGAATGAATACTATCATGCTGATTCGCTGTGTGCTTTGAGTAACAAACAGCCTTTCTTTGATCCATTAAACATTGTCTACTTTTAGATGTATTGTAGGTTTACCCTTTGCTATCTTTTATGAGACTAGGGTTCTTTTCTGCCACTAACAGAATGCTCTACCCCTGCTTCCCACGCCCCCACAGGTGGAGCTTCCGCTGACCTTCTTGCACCTTCCACACACCACTGTCACCATTTACCTCATGGCAACCACCAAGGATGCATCGAGAATGGAAAGATCTGAAATTCCATCTGGTTTCTATTCAGATTCATCTGGCTCACTTGTGACCTTTCTGGTGTGCATTCAGGTTTTTTGTTTTTGGCCACTGCCTAATGTTTTAATATCAGACTACTTCATTTTGCTTAAAACCACTGCTTTAAATTCAATTTTTAATATTAAAACTTCAGTTCAGTATTAAGGTAAAGCAAACACATTCTGAGGCAAGACCTCAGTGAGGCAAAATATTAAAATTCTCAAACATTCCAGAAAGAACAAGAATTCGTTTCTTTTGTTAGCAAAAGAGAATAGTTTTTTCTTTTTATTGAAGTATAGTTGATTTACAATATTGTATAAGTTTCAAGTGTACGGCAAAGTGATTCAGATATGTACATATGTATATATATATATTTATTTCAGATTATTTTCTACTAATATATTTTTAACTGTGCTTTAAAGTTAATAATAAAGCGTCCTGCCAGAAGCAAAGCTACACAATTCGCACTCAGCAACTACCAGATTACCAAGACTACCAGGAGGACACTCTGACGCATTAACTCAAGGATGTGCCTGCAGGAAGGAGACTCAGTATCTTAGGAAATAACTGTTTTCCCCGGGATACTTGGATAATGAGGCCCAGGCCCTGAGTGCACTGTCCTATGTTGTAGCCACTAACCATATGTGGCTAATGAGCACTTGAAATATGAGCAACCGAGGGACTAAATTTTAACTTTATTTGATTTTAATTAATTTAATTTAAAAGTGATACTCAATTCAGTTATCAGAAAATGTTTAAGTATGTTTAAGACAACATGGGTATGTAACCTGAAGCTAATATAATATTGTAAATCAACTATATTTCAATAAAATAAGTAAAATGAAACAATATAAATATTTGGTATATAAATCACTTTTTCAACTGTAAATTTTATGAACTCTAAATACAGATCAAGTATGTCCAATGAACATTTAGCAGCTGAATTGAGATGGGGCTGTTAAGTATAAAAGACTTGGTTCAAAAAAAAAAAGTTAAATATCTCAATAGTTTTTATGCTGATTACATGTTGAAATGCTAATAATTTGGGTACACTGGGTTAAATAAAATATAAATCATTAAATTAATTTTACCTATTTCTTCTTAAATTTTAACGCAGCCACCAGGAAATTTTTAAATACCTCCGTGGTTCATCTTATAGTTCTACTGGACTGTGCCAAGGTGGCAATGATGAAAAAGCAAGATTCATGTAACTCAGGAAGAAGATTAGGCTAAGATAATAAGCCCACTAGCCAGTAAATCTTAATAATGGACAATTATCTGGGAAGGAAACATAAGACAAAGATTTTTTCGTGAATGATTATTTTTAAGAATCCAAGAGCAGAGAATGATTATTTTAAAGAATGTGCCCCACTCTCTCCTTCGGAAAGGAAAAGGTGGGACTCTAAACCTTGTGACTCTGGGTATAAACTGCCGAGCTTCTGAAATTAATTCTCTCTGAGGGCTAGAGTAAACAGCACTTGGTGTCCTACAAAGTAAGGTACCCAAGGATACAATGAAATAATGAGCAGAAATGCTGGAACTGAACAACATGGAAATTTTTACATCAGGACTGGCCATCTGCTCTCCAGGAGGCTTTCATGTGAGCTAATCTCTGAGGGATCATAGGACAAAATGGAATATCAGGTCAAGAAAAATACTGATAAAGGAAACTGCTAACAAATAAACCATGAAATACTTCAAAACTGAATACCACTGGGTTAAGTCACATGGCTTTTAATCTACATGGCTAAGTTATTTACTCCCTGGGGAAAATTCTCTCACTTCTTTTTTTTTTTTTTTTTTTTGCGGTACGCGGGCCTCTCACTGTTGGGGCATCTCCCGTAGTGGAGCACAGGCTCCGGACGCGCAGGCTCAGTGGCCATGGCTCACGGGCCCAGCCGCTCCGCGGCATGTGGGATCCTCCCGGGCCGGGGCATGAACCCGTGTCCCCTGCATCGGCATGCGGACTCTCAACCACTGCACCACCAGGGAAGCCCTCTCTCACTTCTTTACTCTGGGAAGTAGTGACACTCCCAAAGGCAAACCTGTATTGTGGTACCTTCCACCCTGGCAACGATTCTCATTTTACTCTATACTCTGCCATTTTTATTAACTTCTGCTTTCCAACTCTTCTTTACAAGGTTTTGGACAAGGAGGAAAAAGGAAAACGACAGGATTATATAAAAAGGAATAACAACAGCCCCTCCAAGATTACTCAGCATTTACATGGTGATTCATCATCATTCGCTAGATGATTTCACACACTTTAAATGCATTCATTAAAATGAAAAAATCTTCAAAGAAATGCAATAGTTTATAGAAATGTTTGTTTTCAATGTATGAACTATAGCTATTGCTTGCATTTTTTTCCACAGAAATCTGACTCTGAGATTTGTATACTGTCAAAATTCTCTTTTCTTTTTTCTATTTTTGGCTGCGCCACATGCCTTGTAGGATCTCAGTTCCCCAACCAGGGATTGAACCTGGGCCACAGCAGTGAAAGCACTGAATCCTGACCACTAGACCACCAGGGAACTCTCTCAAAATTCTTAATATAAAGCACAAAGCAATTATCTAGAAAAAAACTCTGGCAATATGGGCACCAGAGATACAATATGCACATTCTGGTACATGCCAAAATACTGCTGAACTCTAAGTAAACATGTAACTCCTTAGCTGTGATTTTTCTCTTTCTTGTGAGTTAGAGAGGAGGGCAAGAAAAATATAGTTCCAAATACATCATTTTAGGGGAACATAAACTATAGAAATATGCACTGTTCTATATACTAACATGATAGTAAACTTAACACCCTCACACCATTGTTCTCATTTAACCAGAGCATAATATTAAAATGATCAATTCAAATATGTCCCTTGTGTGTATTTCAATTAAATTCCTTTAAAAAAAAAAAAAACCCTCAGGGAGGCAAAGACTTCACAAAAGAAACACATCTGCTTAGAAATCCCTTCTCCATCCCCTCTTACGCTGCTCTTAGGGTCTAGGATAGGTGTCACATATTCTTCTTTTTTAAATAACTCTTTACAAATATAAAAACAATTCTTAGCTCCCAGGTCTAAAAAAAAACAGGCCAAGGGCCAATGCATTTTCAAGCTGAAGTTTCCTTTAGAGGCAACTAGGGCAAAGTTCCCTTATCCTGCTGATGGGGAACCTGAAGACCAGTGAGAAGGGGTGACTGGTGAGCTGTGGTCACACAGGACAGCTGCCACTAACATGACTGATCAGGACAGTCAGTTTCCGACTACTTGATAGGAAGATACTACTAAAGTCTAAGGGAAAATCAGAAAACAACGTTGGTTGCTAAGTGGGAGACACAGCCAACGAGTTCAACAGGAGTTCCAAGAAGGGAGCCAGTGGATGGAAATCTCCACTTGATGTCCACAGTGTGCCAGACATCATGCTGGCTGGGCAATATTTACAAATCCCAGAGGACTTCAGTTAGGCCTTGAAAAATTAGGAAGGCAGATAACAACTAGGGCAAGGCATTGCATTTTAAGTAGTATCATGGGCAAAGACCAGGAGGTAGGAATCACCATATTGTGCCACCTGTCCCACCTCCAGAGATTACAGAGGCAGATGGAGTGATGTGGTCCTGGATTCCTATCTCACTCCTCATTTACTGGTACATGACTATATCAAGTTGCTATTTCTGCTGTAACAAATTACCACTAACTTAGTAGTTTAAAAAAACATAAATTTATCTTACAGTTCTGGAGGTCGAAGTCCAAAATGGGCCTCATTGGGCTAAAATCAAGGTACAGCAGGTAATGTTCCTTCTGGAGGCTCTAGGGGAGAATGCATCTCCTTGCCTTTCCTACCATTTAGAGGCTACCTGCATTCCTTGGCTTGAGGCTACCTGTATTGGCTTGTGGCCCTTTCCATTTCAAAACCAGTAATGGCCGGACAAGTCCTTCTCATACTGCATCACTCTGACAATATTCTTTGCCTCTCGATGCCACTTTTAAGAATCGTTCTGATTACACTGGGCCTACTCAGATAATCCAGGATAATCTCCCTTTCTCAATGTCAGCTGATTAGCAACCCAAATCCATAGGCAACCTCCATTTCCTCTTGCCATGTAATGTAACATATTCACAGGTCCTGGGGATTAGAATGTGGACATCTCTGGGGAGCCACTGTTCTGCCTCACAGTGTCCTGGATTCTGTTAACAACCTCCTCCAAGCCTCAGCTTCCTCACCTGAGACAGTAACACCGAGATAATAACAGTTTCTACTTCAAAGAGTGGCACTGAAGACTGGATCATCCAGGTAAAGCCCTCCGTCCAGTATCAGCTTATCACGCTCAATGTTACATAACAAGTGGTCAAGTGGAGACCAGAATGGGGTTTGTCTGCACTGAGTCAAGTCGTTTCACTATAAGTTTGTGACTTTATTTTAGAAGGTGATCCCTGAGAGGTTTCTAAGATTTTAGTTTTTGGTTCTTTGTCTAGGAGACTTATTTCAGCTTAAACAAAACAAAAAAACCAAAACCCCCCAACAACCTTGAAGAAATAGGATCAAAAATCAAAACACACACATACACACTACTAAAACAGGACACCTTTAAAAAGGTAGAAAATACCACAAGACAATTAGAAAGTAAAGATGGTGTAATTTTTCAAATACACGGGTTCAAGGAATCAAAATATCTACAAATGGGCACTAAATTTAGTTCTGAGCTCTCCGCACACCTTTTGCTCTTCTCAACGCCGCCTATCTTCCACTCTCCCGTCCTTACACACTTACCTGAAGGCTGACCCCTCATTCTCCTGGGAAATCCTCCCCACCTCCAGTCTTCCCTGAACTGATCCGGACGCCCTACCTCCGTGCTCCGACGAAGCCTGTCACAGATGTGTCACTGCACTCACATTGTGGGTAAGCACACCTGTTGGCCACACTAGCTGGTGGCACCCCGATGGTGAGGAACAAGTTTTACTCCTCTTTACGGCTGTAGCACAAAGTGGATCCTCAAATGTTTGTTGAATTAATAAATCATGCTTCTGAAGCTAATTCAAAGTGCGGGGATGTCTGTTTTTGGCCTTAGTGCTTATCTAGCAGCACTTACAAGGCTTAAGAGATGTCATAATAGGAATAAAAGCATTTCCTATGAAATATGATTACATCCTTGCTAAAATAATAGCAACATAATTAAAAAGTCAATTTTAGGTATGGGAACAAAAGGTATGGAATTTCTAATGTGTATTAATCAGTACCCAGAGGGCCTCAGAACACAGGCAGTTAGTTAGAAAAAGATTTCCCTCTTTAAGCGAGTATAGTGACAACAAATGACATTATGTGGGAAAACCAGTGACCTAGAACCTGTTTCATTCACAGGGAATCGTTAAACCCAACGCTTGGTCCAAACTCCCAAGAGTGAGACCCAGGAACCTGAGAAAATAAGGCAATTTCAGAGTCAACCTTGCCTAAGAAGTCAATCCCTTGTCTTTCCAATGACTTTAAGAATGTCACTTTCAGGATAAGAAAATCCTACTTTTCATACCTCTTGATGTTGTACAAAGTTTCACAATCTAACAGAAAAGTGCTCCAAAAAAAGCTTTATTTGTTAATAAGGATATGGAGGAGGGAGCTTCTTGTGCCCTGACTCAATTCTACCAGCAAATCACAGCACCATCAGACGCCACCTAGTGGAGTAGAGGGACCCTACACTGGAATTACTTCTTCCTCTAAAAAATTCATTACAACTATTTTCCAAAGGTGTTCCTTAGAAAACTAATGCCTCAAGGTTCCCTGTCAACTATGTTTAGGAATTCCTAAAGGTGAATGAAGGGAGTGGAAACGACGTCTTTAGTTAACAGTTTAGTGTATTTTGAAGATCACATTTAAGTATCATGTGAATTTCAATTCAATTCATGAGAACTCTAGTGTCAGGGGATGGCGAGAAGCCAAGAAAAAAAGAGTAAGGAGAATGAGCCAGGCAGGGACTCCATCCAGTCCAGTGGGAGTGAGTCCTGCACACTGGTCTATGGAACCTGAAAGGCCAGGCATGAGGAGAAGTGGTGGCGGGAGGGGATCCAAAATGACTCAACATCCCTCTGCCAAAATCACTCCAACCTGAGCAATTTCAAGGTAAAGTATCATTTAACTAGTCATTCATTCAAACTTTTAGCTAATTGTTAAGAGTTGTAGGAGAAAGACAACAAAACCTTGGCCTCAAGGCGCTCAATAAATACTGTCTGAACAAACCAGCTCAAATTTTGGTGGGACAGACGTGCAGTCAGTTCCACAGCGAGAACACCATGCAGTACTGTCATCCCTTGGTGTCCACAGGGAATTGGTTCCAGCCCCCCATTCCCCTTGGATACCAAAATCCATGGATGTTCAAGTCCCTTATATAAAATGGCATAGTGGGCTTCCCTGGTGGCACAGTGTTTGAGAGTCCACCTGCTGATGCAGGGGACACGGGTTCGTGCACCGGTCCGGGAAGATCCCACATGCCGCGGAGCAGCTGGGCCCGTGAGCCATGGCTGCTGAGCTTGTGCGTCCAGAGCCTGTGCTCCGCAACGGGAGAGGCCACAACAGTGAGAGGGCCGCGTACAGCAAAAAAAAAAAAAAAGGCATAGTATTTGCATGTAACCTATACATGTCCTCTGGTATACTTTAAATCACCTCTAGATTACTTATAACAACTAATAGACTGTAAATGCTAAGTAAACAGTTGTAATTACAACATAATGCTATGGAAGTAGTTGCCGGGTACATGATACATTCAATTTTTGCTTTTTGGAGCTTTCTGGAATTTTCTTTTCCCTAATATTTTCGATCCAGGATTGGCTGGATCCAAAAGTAAAGAACCTGTGGATACGGAGGGCCAACTACACAAAAAACAGCAGGTATGGAGTGCTCCAGGAAAAGGGAAGAGGAAGACCTGTGTCTGCTAGTCGGTCAAGGTACATACTATCTGGTGTAGATGCTTTTAAGAAAACAGACACAGTACTTACTTCAGGCGCTTTCAGCCAATGGCTTTCTCATTAAACTGCTACAGATTTTCAGACTATTATTTTATTCACACACAACGTACTTCACACATGATGTGGCCTTGTAAAACAAGCATTTACCCTTACCTCCACCCTCTCCAATTTTACAGACAGAGAAACTGAAACACAGAAAAGTTAAATGTTTTGTTCAAGTTTATAACCCTGACAGGGGTAGACAAAGGCTAAGGACCAGATACTGCCAGATCCCAGGCCACTGCTTGTCCCCCAGGCGGCACTGCATTCCTTTTGAACAAAATTTGTTGCAAATTTTCTCTTTTAAAAAGGTCACTGGGGCTTCCCTGGTGGCACAGTGGTTGAGAGTCCACCTGCCGATGCAGGGGACATGGGTTCGTGCCCTGGCCCGGGAGGATCCCACATGCCACGGAGCGGCTGGGCCCACGAGCCATGGCCGCTGAGCCTGTGCATCCAGAGCCTGTGCTCCGCAACGGGAGAGGCCACAACAGTGAGAGGCCCGCGTACCGCAAAAAAAAAAAAGAAAAGTCACTGAATCATAACAGAATATAACAACATTTTACCAGAAGAGATTTTTACAGTAAATAATGAAATAATCATAAGATGGAAGAAAATCAAGTAAGCAACTTAAAAATATCAGCCCCTCTACCAAATTTTCTTTAGGCCTGTCTGCCAAGATCAAAGGTGGAAAGGCTCCAAGAACAGGCTCTGCAGTCTGGGAAGAGTGAAGAAGTACAAGAGATGGGCTTCCCCAGGATCCTGAAACACACAGACTGCCAGCCCACAGTTAATCATTCAGCACTTTAAAAGGATTAACCATTAATGAGGGATGTGTAAGACCTTTTACAAAAAACTGAAAGGAAGATTTGAATAAATTAATATCATGCTGTGATCCTAGAAAGGGAAGCTAAATTTTATGAACATGTCAATTACCTCTAAGTCAACCTAAACATTTAATAAAATTCCAACCCAAATTCAGCCAAATGCATAGATGGATATAAAAGAATATTCCATAAAACACCAGAACTAGAGTACACAGAGTCCAGAGTTCACCAGGTAATTACTTACAACGTAAAAAATGAAATTATATTTACTCGTATAAAAAGAGGGATCTAGACCAAGAGAAAACACAGAAATAGACCCAATTACATATTAGAAAATATTTTGTGATAGAACAGGCATCATCAAGATGAAGGATAAAGAAAGCATTATTTTGTGAATGGTGCTAATTGATTAGCCAATAAGAAGGGAGGAAAATCAATTGTGTTCTGTATTTTAAGCCAAAGTAAATCCAGGCAGCATAAAGTGCCAAATAACTTTAAAATTCAAAAAGAAGTGAACTAATTAGTGACCAGATTTTTCTAAAAAAATAAATCAAGAAAAAGAACCACAGATTTAACTACATGAAAATATAGAACTGCTAAATAAAAAATGATAAAGGTAAAATGGCTAGGAAAATAATGGACAGAAATATAACAAAAGGGTTACTGCCCACACCACCTAAGAGGAGGGCCGACATCAACTGACAAATCAGGACCACGTTGGAGAGCAATAGGTAAAGGACACAGGTAACTGAGATGTCCCCTCTCAGCAGCCCCACAGCACCCAGGCAGGATGCTTCATATATGGTACATTCTCAAAATATCTGTAGACTGATGGCCAGCTAGCTTCAAGAAACGAATGTTAGACAGTGTCCTGGCTATTTCTAAGACAATTAAAAAAAAAAACATTTAGGCAATGGAAAGATGTGTATTTTATATATGCTTGTGGCTTGGTGAACCAGGAGATCTGCTTTCTACCACAACAGACTAAACAATTCGTCAGTTAAGCTCTCTATAACCAAATGTTAAGTGTGTCAAATGTTCCTCAGGCCTCAATTTGTGTAAACAATAGAAACACAACAATGACCTAGAATTTACATTCCAAACTGTCCCATTAAAAAAAAAATCTGCACATGTTTCTCTTACTTAACACTGGCTATTAATAATAAGTAAAATACCATTTGACTCCAGGGTAGGAGAAAGAAAAGGGGGAAAAAACCCAGATGCTCAAGGCAAGATTTATTTTAGGTAATCCTTCCAAATTTGTCTTTTTCTTCTAAAAATGGTTCATTAAGCTTAAGTGGGAGTTTACCCAAAAAAATGGGGTATAAATTATTCATTAGAATGAACTCAGTTCTTGCAAAGTTCATATGCAGCAGGATTTTATAAGACCCAACCAGAATCACAAGAGAGGGAAGAAATGTAGTACAGGTAAATTGAGCTAGATTTATTCTGAGAAGAAATTTCATGTAATCATTTGTCAAAATTAGTGATTTGACCAAAAGGTTCATTTTGTACCTTCAAGTCGTTTTTATCCATTTATTACCTTCCTTGCTTAAAAAAAAAGAAAAAAACAAGGGTAAGTCAACTTTAAAAAAAAAAAAAAAGGGAGGAAAAGTATAATTTCTTATACTTAGAAAGGTTTTTCCAAAAAGAAGCAAAATTTTGGAAACCTCTGAATGAAAAAGATGAATCATAAACACACAATATAAGCCAACTGGATAACAAAACATCCTTCCAAATCTTGAAATAGCTTCTCCAACTCAAGTACTTGAATGCTGTCATCATTTTAGTGACTGACTGTAGGCTACCCTTTTATACAAAATCTTCAAAGGACTTTATTTAGTTTTCTAAGAAGATTTTTTTTTTTCTAAGAAGATTTTTGAACATCTATCTGCTTAAGCTTATTTAAGTTGATAGTATTTTGTTTTCAAAATTCAAACTCTGACTCACTGAGCCTTCTTAGTCACCTGAAGCTGTGCAGCTCAAAGTCTTTCAAGTGGACAGAAGACACACCTAATGTGACAGCTTCAGTTCCTCTCCCAGAGTCCCCTGCATGAAAAGCATGAATACAGTAGATTCTCTATGTATAAAACCTTAAGACAATGGACATATTAAAATAGCCAGTACTATAATTATTTGACGTATTAATAGTATACTATTACAATACCCCCCCAAAATATTGAAGCAATGTAATATCCAGTAATAGGAGGATGACTACATATTTTTGGCTGACCTACTGAGGGCAAGATGACATGGCCATCAATCTGATCACTCATTTGGCAAATAGTGATTGAGCCCCTGCTATGTGCCAGATGCTGGAGAAAGAACACTAAACTGAAGACAGACAATCCCCACCCTCAGAAATCTCCCAGCCCAGGGAAGAAGACAGACAGTAAACAAATCATCTCATAACTATACACATATTGGGTGGGCCAAAAAGTTCATTCAGGTTTTTCCGTAAGATGTTATGGAAAAACCCGAACGAACATTTTGGCCAACACAATAAATACAAACTGTGTTGAGTGCTATGAAAGAAAACAACAAATCTCTCTCCAGGGGGGTAGACTGTGGATGTGATATTTGAGCTGGAATCTGAAGGATGAATAGGGGTTTGACAGGTGGACAGCTGGGCCCTGGGGAGTGGGGAGGGAGAGGGCACATTTCAGGAAGAAGGACTAGCACAAAGGCCCTAGTGTGAGGAAGGAGGGGTGAGACTGGATACCAGTTAAGTGCCCACTGGCCTAGGGTAGAGGTGGGAAAGGGGCTTGGACCAGAGTGGTAACAAGGAGATGAGGAGCAGATCAAAGTATCTAGAAGAGAACTAACATAAGGTCATGGCTGATACAGAGAAACAACATGGAGCAACACGAAAAAATGGGCAACATGAAAAACGTTTAATTTAAAAAGTAGGACACTCAAATAATACATGATTTAGCTAAGTAAAAAAATATATATGGATTTGAGAATAGTGAACCTGGCAGTAGGCTTATCCTGTAACGTGACATGACTTTCATCCTTATAGAAATACTTCTTGAAGAAAATGTATTCCTAAATTATGATACATCCAACTGACAATACAACCACTGAAAACTTTGACCAAGATTTGTAACGCCACACAAAAAAAGAGATTATGATATAATAAAATTTGAAGTGCAAAATATATCATTGCAGACGCTGTGTGATCAAGCTACATTTTAAAAAATAATAGTCTCTAAACATTTAAGAGGCTATACTTGAAATAGCACAAAATTTTGTTTGCCAGTGCACCATAAAATAATGTAATTATTTAACACAAATACAGAGAAAAAGAATCAAGAAAACTAAAATATATAATCATAAAGATAACATATGCAACAGAAAATATCAATATACAAACATTTCTATTCAAGTACTAATGTCTTAATATGAATCATGTTTACCTTTCTTTAATGAATGTAATGCTGAAGTGAAGAAGGTCAAATAACCAGGAGGCTGGGGTGAGCCACTGAACTCAAAGTACCCGAGTACTCCAGGCTGCAGAACAAGAGCAGAATTAGGTGCCTGGGGTATCACTGGTCACTGCGTAAAGGGAAATATTTCAAAACAAGAAAGACATGCCATTATAATTTAACAAATTCAATTTGTTGCATTTCATTTTTAAATAAGCCTTTGAAAAAAGTTGCCGGTTAGGGCTGACCTTTCCCTTCATTTAGACAACAAACAGGGCAGGGGATGGAGTGGCAGCAGCTTTTACAGAGGCAATTCAGAGCTGAAACTTCCTAAGCAGGTCTTTCCACCCTCTGTAGACAGTTCTCGTACATCCCTGGTTTGAAACCTCACTGTCAAGTTCAAGCACTCACTTGCTTTTGTTTAGCAACTCCAGGCAAACTAGGTCAATGATCTATAACCTTTCTTACATTTCTTCCTCAACCTCTTCCCCGCCTCACTCCAAACACACCTTCACACTTACTGGAAATCAGGCTACCTCTGACTGGCTCCACTGGTGCTCAAGGTCATCCTTTGAGGGGCTCCTTCTTCCCCACCACACGCAGAACCCAGCATTCCACAATGGCACCCCTCCTCTCTTGTCAGGTCAGTCTGCTGAGAGCCCTCTCGCTCCTCCACCCCAATTTCCACCTGCTCATTCCATTTCTCTAAGCTTAGCACAGAATACCCCACCATTCTGCCAAACCAATTAACTGTCCTCACCAGACACATTCTGCCTTCTTGTGCAGAATAATTTCTTCCTTCTTAGAAGGCCTTGTGGGCACTCGTTCTGTCTGGTTTTGTTCTATATGTTTTAAAAGCCCAACTGTGAGATTCTTGAGGAAAGAGTGCTGGGCTTGGAGTCAGAAGACCTAAGCTCAAGTCTGACAGTTAAATGATCTGGAGTGAATGAATGCTTCAATGTGAAGCTCAGTTTCCTCATCTGGCAAATGGGGACCATTCATCATGGGGTTACTGAGAAGAATGAGCTTGATGAACTATAAAGCACTTGGCAAATGTAAAGGGTTCTTTCTAGCCCTAAAACACACAGCACTATGTTTTTAATAAATAATTTTGGAGCTGATTTGATCATTGGGACAAAGTCAGATCCAAAAAGTACAACAGAAATTTAACCTGTTGGTAAAGTTTAAAATCGGTATGTTGTATAAAAGGGGAAATTTCTGATTGTAGTGGAACATACTATCTTTCAAATCTAAATCACCTGTTAATTCTAGTAAGATTCCATTTTAAATAGATTAACTGGTTTTCACTCTGGTAGAAACTGAGATGGTCAGAATGTTTGATCTTAACTTCTAAAAAAATCTAGCAAATAACAAATTTCTCAAACAACTGAGGAAATCAGAAAGTAGTCATTGAAACAGGATTTTCTTTTTTTTCTTTTTTTTTTTGCAGTACGCAGGCCTCTCACTGTTGTGGCCTCTCCCGTTGTGGAGCACAGGCTCCGGATGAGCAGGCTCAGCGGCCATGGCTCATGGGCCCAGCCGCTCCGCGGCATGTGGGATCTTCCCGGACCGGGGCACGAACCCGTGTCCCCAGCATCAGCAGGTGGACTCTCAACCACTGCGCCACCAGGGAAGCCCCGAAACAGGATTTTCTTTTGCTAAACTCCTTAAAATGTTTTCAACAAGCTGATCCAGAATTGGCTCAATGTAGAATTATACAGTGTTTGGGTTCTTAAGGTTTCAAACCCAGGCTATGATGGTGTATAAGCCTTTCTACCATGAACAAAGGAAGACAAGATCTTCAGAAATTTTAGTCACTTAGTTAATACTGGATACAAGATAGAAATGAAAAGTAACAGAAAGAAAATAGACTCATTAGTTTCTTTCAATTCTGACCAATCTCCTAAACCAAAACCAAATGGAATAAATTGGTTCTAAATATTAAGAAATGTTTCATGGCTAATAATTAAATGAGGTGAGTTTCAACCTCTTCTCCCATCTTGTTATCTCAGGTGGCTTCACAGGAGGAGACATATGGCCCATAAACATGTATCTCTCTACATGCATATATGCAACTACATATGTGTTTATGTAAATACACATTAATGGAAGTAAAAATGATGTGAATTCCGAGTCTTCATGAGAAACCCAGATTAAACCTTTAAAAATGAATAAAGGTTAGACCATTTGCAGGGGTCCTTTATGGACCTTTCTACAGTGTAAGGGTTTATTCTTGTTGATGGCACCACTGCTACAGTTTTCCAAGGGGCTACATAGCTTCTATGAAAGAGCCTGTATCCTCAGAAGACCTGGTACTAAAATTTCCAAGTAGTTTGACCAAAGAAATTCCACAAACAATACAAACAACCCCATAAGTAAAATTATTATTACTTTTCATTGCCAAAGAAATGAAATGAAGATCATAAGATTAAACAACTAAATGAGAGGATTAAAAGTTGTATAAATTATAAAATACTAGCTCTTTGAAAAACAAGACGGGCTTCCCGGGTGGCGCAGTGGTTAAGAATCCGTCTGCCAATGCAGGGGACACGGGTTTGAATCCTGACCCGGGAAGATCCCACATGCCGCGGAGCAACTAAGCCCACGTGCCACAACTACTGAGCCCGTGCTCTACAGCCTGGGAGCCACAGCTACTGAAGCCTGCACGCCTAGAGCTCGTGCTCTTCAACAAGATAAACCACTGCAATGAGAAACCCGCACACCACAACGAAGAGTAGCCCTTACTCTCCGCAACTAGAGAAAGCCCAAGCCCACGTGCAACAACGAACACCCAATGCAGCCAAAAATAAATTAATTAATTAAAAAAAAATATATATATATATAAAATAAAACACAAGAAACAGGCAAAGTATATTTTAGGTACTATTTTTCAAATATTCACAATACTGTGAGTCTATTAAATTTTGAAAAGTGGCATGTTTAAGGATATAACTTAAAATTAATATTTCAAAATAATAAAAAGAGGAAATAACGTGAAGTGATAGTTATCTGTTTATTTCTATTGCAAATTATCATTTAAAAGTTATTAAACTGGCTCTGGTTACACGTTAGGTAAAATAAATTTTGCAATCATTTCCCCAAAGTTTCAGTGTCTCTCCAGGCAAAGCTGTATTTGAGAAATGATTACACATTTCAGAGTTTCCTCCATAGTTCTTTCTTAAATCTGGAAAAAGGGAAGTTTGGGGAACAAAACATGCATATTCACATAGGTCTACACCCCTTGTTTGCTGGGTTGCAAATAAACCCAGGGGCTGGTTCAAAGCAGACACCTTGGCCCCTGCCTCTTACTTTTGAGGTTCTCTTTCAGGTGAGCGGGCCAAGCACGTGAGCCAGCCTGACCCTGGGCTGAGGTTGGAGTGGAAGGCTGCTGGCACGCAGGCTGTCCCTCTTCACTCTGATGCTCACCAACATGTAACGACGGTCCAACCGCAGGTTCCAGCTGCAGTGTTTCCATTAGTCCCTCCCAAATGCCTGGATGGCTGCCAGGTGAATAGAACAGCCAAAGGAACCTAACTGCCAGCATTCCTCTTTCCTTCATTTGCCCAACTAATCAAAGGTGTAATCAGGACACACCACAGTCACAAGACACCTCCGTGCCCTCATCTCCTACCGCTCTCCTCTCTGCTCTGCCCCCCCCATCCTGTTCCTCCCTCAGGACCTTGGCACTTACTGCTCCTGCTTCCTGGAGCGCTTTCCCCAAATTTCCTCAGGGATGGATCATAGCACACAGGCTTCACTCTAAGTATCTGTTCAAATGTCATTTCCTCAGAGAGGTCTTCTCTGTCTTCTAAAATAGTTATGCCCACCCTCCCTGCCCTCATATCTATCTTATGACCCGTCTTTATTTCTCTTTGTAGCACTTATTACCTAATATTACCTTGTATGTTGTTGTTTCCTAGGGCTGCCATAACAAATTATCACAAACTTGGTGGCTTAAAACAACAGAAATTTATTCTCACAGTTCTGGAGGCTAGCAGCCCCAAATCAAGGTGGCAGCAGGACTGTGCTCTCTCTGGAGGCTCTAGGGAAGAATCCTTCCTTGCCTCTTTCCTAGCTTTTGGTGGCTCCAGGCATTCCTTGGCTTAAGGCTGCATCACTCTGGTCCCTGATTTCATGTTCACAGGGCCTTCTTCCCTGTGGATTTAGGACCCATTCTAAATCCAGGATGATTTCATCTTGAGATCCGTAACTAATGACATCTGTACAGACACTATTTCCAAATAAGGCCACATTCTGAGCTTCTGGGTGGACACAAATTTTGGGGGGATACTACTCATCCCCCTACATCTTGTTTATTTATTTTCCTGTTTGTTGTCTATCTCCACATTTTTTTTTTTCTTTTTTTTGGCACACTGCACAGCACGTGGGATCTTAGTTCCCCTACTGGGATCAAGCCTGCGCCCCCTGCATTGAAAGTGCGGAGTCTTAACCACTGGATTGCCAGGAAAGTCCCCTATCTCCATATTTTAATTCCATGAAACACAAGCTCTCACTTGTTCGTCACTACATTTGCAGTTCAGACAGTGCCTGGCACAAAGCAGGCACAAAATAAACATTTGTTAAAGACTGAATGGGGTAAAAAGATAAATAAGACAAAGCTCCTCCTCACCAAGTTTACAATTTAGTGAAGAACAAAACATGAGTACCAGATTATAACTTGATCCAGTCTGTGTGTTTCAACTCCATTTAATGATGTACAGTATATTCAGTACCTCCTATAATGAGGAGGCTGGAAATAGGCTATTTATAGGAGGCCAGCACATCCTCACCAGCATAAAATATTTATTTTCCTAAGTGAGCACCATTTGCAGTATGGCATAAATTTCCACAGATGGTGTACATGCCCTCTAGTGGCCAAGAGAATAGTTTACCTCAGTGTGTTTTTTTCCTCAGTGGTAACTGAAATATTTCTGCATTAATGTTAACTCACACTTAGAAAATTTAAAGCTACTTAATTCACAGTCGTATAAAACTATGAGTTAACAGAAACAGTATCAAGTTATGTGTGCAACATTCAGGGTACAAACAACCCTCTTACTAACAAACAACAGGATAACAGCAGGTACCAGGCAGTCTACTATGTTTTTCTCCGAAGGGCTCAGGTTTCTGTCACCTGGTAATTTACCCAATGCCCTGCTCCTCCCTCCAAACAATCCCCAAGCCTTCTCCTATCTCACTTAAAACAACTTGGTTTACCAAAACTGCTAAGAACAAATGAATGGATGTGTACTAAATCACTGCTCTTAAATTATAGAAATTCATGAAAAGATTTCAAAAATATTTTGGCTACAGATATAAGAGTTCTAAATAATACTGTTGGCATTTGGTGGGTAGATTATAAGGTACATATCAGATAATTCTGTCACATTCTTTAAACTATAAAAAAGAAAGCATTATTGATGTAGAAGCTACCGACATTTAAGACAAGTATGTCTAAAAAATACTGACAAATGAGCCCTAAAACTGTGACCGTGAAAGTGACATTACCATATTTGATTCTATTCCCTTTCCAATCAACTTAATGTCTATCTAAAATAAAAATGACACTGGGTTATGTTTGCCTATGTTGTCCACAAGTAATAAATTAAATTGTCCTGTCTGTATCTTAAATATGCAGGAAGAAATTTCAAGGAAGAGGAATTCTACAACTGGAGTAAATGAAGGAAGCAGAATTTCTTAACATGGTTTGCAACAAGATGACTTAAAGTTCCTGATCTCCCTCTGCAGTGTCCACCAGAAAGTCCACTTAGTTTTTAGCTACATTCATTATTTATAAGGCAGGTATGATTTTACTGCATATCTGGGAAGAAAATTCTGGACTCTACCCAGCTTCAATACTGTGATTATCATACACAGAACACTCCCAGTTCTGCAGAATAAATGCTAATGACCCAATTAATAACAGGAAATGGTAAAACTCTACTGCTTTAACAGTAAGTCAATAGCCACGGCCCATCCTTTATCACTAATTATTCTTAGAACCATTCCTAAAGATGAAGGAAAAAAGTTAGTCAAATTAAGAAGCTGACTTTCAAAATTTTTCTTTTATGAAAAAGGAAGATTCAAAAAGGACATTAAATAATTAAATATTCAAAGTTTTAACCTCTAGATACATAGTGAAGTTTCAAGTCAGAGACCTTAAACATTCCTTTGTGTACACGGAAGAATTTTGGGAGCCAGAAGACCTAGGTTACAGTCCAGTCTCCACTTAGGGTACATCACACCCAGTCTGTACCTTATCTTCTTAATCTGTTGAAAGGATCTACAATTTCCATCTGTCTCACATGGCTGTTGGGAAGATTAGAAGTAAAAGCAGGGCTTCCCTGGTGGCGCAGTGGTTGAGAATCTGCCTGCTAATGCAGGGGACACGGGTTCGAGCCCTGGTCTGGGAGGATCCCACATGCCGTGGAGCAACTAGGCCCGTGAGCCACAACTACTGAGCCTGCGCGTCTGGAGCCCGTGCTCCGCAACAAGAGGCCGCGATAGTGAGAGGCCCGCGCACCGCGATGAAGACTGGCCCCCACTTGCCGCAACTGGAGAAAGCCCTCGCACAGAAACAAAGACCCAACACAGCAAAAATAAATAAATTAATAAACTCCT
>NW_020173198.1:13875430-13934732 GCF_003031525.2 Neophocaena asiaeorientalis asiaeorientalis | reverse complement strand
TTAAAAAAAAAAAAAAAAAAAAAAAAAGAAGTAAAAGCACTTGAAAACTGAAGAGCACTTACCAATGAATAGTCTACTCATTTTTTGTTTGCTAACAATGTCTAAAGTATTTTGGAATCTACAGAATAATCACAGGCTCCGGACGCGCAGGCCCAGCAGCCATAGCTCACGGACCCAGCCGCTCTGCAGCATGTGGGATCCTCCCGTACCAGGGCACAAACCCGTGTCCCCTGCATCGGCAAGCGGACTCTCAACCACTGCGCCACCAGGGAAGCCCATAACCATCACTCTTTTAATGTCTTTCTACAATGTTCAGTAAATTAAAGGCAAAATTGTTTTCCTAAAAATTACATCTGGGGGAACTAAGATCCCACCTGCTGTGGGACAACTAAACCTGTGTGCCACAACTAGAGAGCCTGTGCACCAGAACTACTGAGCCCGCTCACTCTAGAGCCCCCGCGCCACAACTAGAGAGAAACCCATGCACCACAACAAAGAGCCCGTGTGCCACAATGAAAGATCCCGCATGCTGCAAGGAAGATCCCACGTGCCGCAACTAAGACCCGATGCAGCCAAATAAATTAAAAAAAAAAAATTGCATCTGGTTTCAGTGTCATATTTTATAAACATAAAAGTATGGAGAACGATGCACAATCTGATTTGGGTAGGTTTGAGATATCTAAGTCAAATAAAATATTTTCCATTGGTTAAAAACTTCTACTCTTCTAGGTAATTCATTATCAAATCATCTGAAACAGGCTTTTAAAAGGATTCATCTGTAGGACTTACAAAAATTCAAACCAAGCTAGAATTAGAGCATTCCTCTTTATAATAGCAATAGAAGCGTATGTGAATAGAGTTCAGTATACGTATAATAAAAGTTTATGTCAATATAAGAAGTTGTTAATTTCAGGGTATCATCACTTCCCAAGTAATAAACCCTAACTACACAATCTTATGATGATCCAAACTGTTCACAAATATCTGGATTAGAGATAAACTTATGAGTAATCAATGTGTGCTTTTAAAATGAGGGGAAAATTATCAAATGCACTCCTATAAGACGTCACAAACACATCTAGAGATAGAAGCAAAAAACAAAGCCATCCTAACAAACCTTAGAAGTGCCACAGAAACATTAAATAATTATTTCAGCCCAATTTTGGTATACCTAAATTTAAACACATTTGATATTGAAATCTATATAAAAAATATAAATTAGGAGACAAGGCTCTTGATCAAAACAAGTATCTTTCATACTAAGACTTTTTAAAATCATCAATACCCTTAACACATTTAGGATGCATACTTTTTAGGGGGGTGATTGTGGTACAGACAAACAATTTGAGTAGAAAGTTGAATATCACGGACATCTATTGATGACAACATAACTCACTCCTGGCTCTAGCTCCCCACAGGTAACACTCCAGAATTTTCTAGTTAAGGCACTGCTTAATTTTCATCTTCTTTCTACTGATACTGTTATAAGCAGATAAACTTGCAACAACTAGATTGTGGCATTCTGTGTGCTACATGAAAAAACGTGTTTATACTAGGACCTGTGGGGCATCCTTAAGGCCTTATTTGGGGAAACAATAATGGAGAGCAGTGGCTCTCAACTGAGGTGATTTTGCCCCCCTAAGGGGCATTTGACAATGCCTGGATATTTTTGGTTGTCACAAGTAAGAGGGGGGTGCTACTGGTAACTAGTAGGTGGAGGCCAAGGATGCTGCTAAACATCCTGCAAAGCACAGGACAGTACCCCAACAACACAGAATTATCTGATTCCAAATGTCAATAACGCCGAGGTTGAGAAACCTTAATTTAGAGGAATGTCTGAAAGTATATTATGCTCCAGAGTGGGGCCTCCCAAAATTCCTTTATCTTTCCTATTTATTTAACTATCAAAAACCATGACAGTGGTTTCATTTCTGGATCTGGAATTTTGTCTTTACATTATCTTACAGAGAGTAAATGAAATTGATATCATTTCTTCCTAGGCAGTATTTGGTATGTTTCACAAGATAAATGGCTTCACATCTGAAACCACGCTGGGCATGACTCCCGAGTTCTTTCACAATTAATCAAATACTGCCTCTTGCCAACCCAACAATTTCATCTCCGTGAAAAGAAGCCCAGCAAAGATGATTCTAACGTGATAAAAGCCATGTACAGCTTTCGGGAGGCACTTGAAAGGCTGACAGAAGCTATACAGCGTCCCAGCTTGGCAGCACTCTCTTGGGTCTCATCTTAAAAGCAGTCTCATCATTGCTGTACATCTTCTAATTAAGTGGGCTGCCAAAAAACAACCTTGAGTAATGTGTGGACTCAATGTCAGACTTGGAGCATAATCTCTGAAAGTGCTGCTGGAAAGCAGGTACAAAGAATGCAGAGGCTCAAGGTCAGGAATCATCCTGGCTGCTCAGTCATAACCATGCACTTGTCTCCCCTGCAGATCCAACTACAAAGACACTACAAACATCTTAGAGGCAATAAATAAAAAAGGAGTAGAAAGATCTCTGACACAGATGCTCAAAGGCATTGTGTCAAAAATACTTTCCCAACCACAAATGATGAACCTTCTTCTGTCTGCCTCTTTCCAGCCTCTAAACTTCACCAAAGCCAGCAGTCAGGAGGGATTATCTGAGCCAACTCCCTTATTTCAGAGATGAGAAATCTGCATAAAATGCAGAAATCACAGATTTCTGTCAGGGCTAAAACCCAAGCGTCCAGAGTGCTAGCTGAGTCCGTCTTATCACATGACCTCTGCTAAGAACTGTCTCAGGACTCTCTGGATACAAATCTCTGATAGAGCTGGATATAATAATAAAGCCACCTCTCTGTGCTCTTTTAAGGCTAAACAATCTCAATTTTTTCCACACTCTTTTGGTGTGGGGTAAGTACATGCTGTATGCTATTTGATGTTCCACAGCTCTTCTCCCATTTCTTTATTTTTTAGAAGATACTGACTGAAAATTTAAAGAAAAAAACAGAGGGTACCAATCTGGGCATGATGTTCTATAAAAGTCCCAACAGAAGCTAAGCTGAAGGAAGAACTCTTGGCCCTTAAAGGTCATTTTTTATCACCTTAATTACAAAACAAACAAAAGGTGTTTATATCAATGTAAGTTGGGAATTCCGGCAGGTGCTGTGCACATTTCGAGCTCTCTCAGTAGTGCTAAATATCCAGGATTTTTCCACAATGTCATTTTCACTGATAAAATTTCATTTATTAGGACTACATCCTAGCAGGCATTTCCTTTTTTTTTGTTTAATCTCATCCCTGTTTTACAGATGAGGAAATGGAGGCATAAAGAGGTTAAGTATAATACCAGCCAGAGGCCATACAGCTAATAAGGTGGAGATGAGTTTGGATTCAAGTCTGTCCAAGTCCTGATTCTTCACCATTTTGCTGGACCACCTCCAGTGACTGCTTGTCATCTGGTGCAAATCTATGTGAAAACCCACATCATGCAATCATTGCACCTAAAAGTTAAAAGGAATCTCAAGAAAACCCTGTTCCCGGGCCCTGACGCCTGACAGATGAGTGACCTGCCCCAAGTCACAGACCCAGTTAGCGCTGCCAAAGGGACTAGGCCCAGGCGCCCTGCCTCCTACTATAGCTCCTGCCCAAGTGCCTCCCAGGCAAAACGGGAGCAAGCCCATGAGGGGCACAGAAACCCACCCTTTATCCACATAAGAGTCAGGAAGCATTCACCCTAATGCACATCTGACAACTACAAGCAGAATAACTAGATAGTAACACTGCTGCTTAGGGAATCTGCTAATAGTTAACATAAAGTGTCCCTAACATAATTGAAAAAAGCTGTAAATGATGTTCTAGGGAAAGAAATTCACATCCTACCTACATAAAATATACATAGTGTAAAAGGTAAACTTCAACTGAGTGACAATTGTTAAATTCTGAATTACTGAGGTGTGGATTCATATGGTTTTTATCTCTGTCAGGTACTTATGGTCTTGATTTTGTTGTAGCTAAGCATCATTTTTACTTGTGCCCCAGTATGATTTTATACTTGATCCAATGAATTTTTTTGTGGAACTATTTTTATAATTTACTGAGATTGTTTTAAGCTTTATACTGGCCTCTCAATAAGCTGTCCTGAACACACACTGAGGATCCTACCAAAATAATCCATCAGGGGTTGACTGGCAATGGGAAAGCAGTAGAGAAGCCATGTTAGGAAACTTCCTGTTAATGAACCTTGAAATTGTTATGCACCTAATAAAACAGAAAGGAACATATTCCTAGTTTTGTTTTGCTTTTTTAAAGTTAAACTACAACTGACAAGAAAAACCAGGGATCTGAGTAAAATGCTGTAAGCAACAAATAAAACTTTTAGAAATCTGTAGCTGCATAAAAATTATAAGTTAATTTTTACATACTCTAACTTAATTGTGAGACAAACTGAAAGTTTGTTAAAAATTCCTGAATAAAAATTAGACAAGGTTTTGCAAGTATTTTACTCTCTAAAAACTCACTTGGCCAAACTATCCCTATAATCAAGTATCTCAAAAAGCATTTAATTGGGGCTTATCTCTAATGTGATCTTTTAATTGCTACAAATCAGGAGGTATAAAGACTCTTCTAATATAAACAATCCAATGCAACCCAGTGAAGCCTGGGGGAATGGGAGAAGATAGGAAAGATAGGTACCTCATAGTTTGAGAGAAAATCTAGTAATTCTGATTGAGATGGGATGTAGAGAAGTGGTTTCATCACACGGCGGACAAACTTCTCAATGTAAACAGCACTCATGGGGCCTTTGTATTCGATTGGTCCAAAACTAGTACCAAAAAAATAAAAATTAAAAATAATACACCACGCATTAAACCTGTAATATATACCTGAAATCATCAACATCACAAAATGAAAAAGCCTTGCTTTAGGATCCCAACTGTTTCATATGTAAGTAGCCTTCCTTGTCTCAGGAGGTAACTGGAGGGCCAATTAAGAACAAGCATTTTATGTAAGGGGGGGTACAAGGGGCCGTTACTTTTTTATATGAGCGTAATTCTGAAAACTGAATTTCAGATCAAAGAACATTCATTCTAGTCTCTGAAAAAAATTAATTCTCACAATATTTCTTTAAAAAACAAAACAAAACAAAACAAAACAGACGACCCTGGAAACTGACCAAATGCCAAAGGATTCCAGGATCTTAACTACACAATTCAATTGGGGGTGGGGGGATGTAGGGGCAGACTTTCCAAGTCACTCTAAAATAAGGAACAAGTTGAATAGTTGGTCCTTGGCCTACTAAAAAGTAGTTATTAAATATTCTTAGATGCACTTACGCAAAGGATCACTAAATGAAACTTAAACCTATTTAAAGCTTTATTACAACAACAAAAAATTATATGAAGGTATGAAATCAGAGACCTATACAAATGATCTTCCTTATTTTCCCCTCCAGTTGTGCTTGGGAATGCACAGGAATTTGATTTAGTATTGCTAAGCAATGCTTCCAACATTCAGTTATCCTAAGCTAATCAGAATCCTCACATGGCTTTCTTCAATCTTGCACAAAAGAGACATTGCTCAAATATAATTGGATGGTATGTGGTGGGGGTGAGGGAGTATGGTGAAATTCACCAATTCCATAACCATTCTTCTCTCTAAATAGAAATTGACATTAAGCTTACCTTTAATAGCAACAATAGAGCACAGTAAAGAAATGTATAAATGGTGATCACTTAACTATAATATATGGTTACAGAAATTAACACACACATATAATGTGATGAGATAAACACAATTCTTCGGTGTGCACTGCAGAATATGATACCAGACAGAGGAATATTAGCATGAAAAAAGTAAAAATAGCATTCTACATGCACAGCTGAGAGACTGCGTGAACAATTCTGTCAATCAAGACTTACTACAACTCATTTGTTAACTAATTCAAGTTTTAAAATTACTACCACCACCAACCCCATCAACCACCACCAATTTTTAATTTAAAGGAAGAAATCAAAAAAATCATCTGATAACCTATTTTGTTGAGCAAAAAGGAGGCAAGTGATCTGGAAACCTCGTTACTCAAGCAAACAGGCTCTGCTGAGGTTCCCTGGTACCGTGTTACAAGGGTCCCAGTGACTCGTAATGAGACGATCCCAGGATGCAGGATGTAGGACACGTTTTGCCAACACACTATAGCCATTGCCTTAGAACAAGCTGATCTAGGGCAGCTGAACTCTGCACAGAGTGTTTTGAGAAAACTACTCCCTGCTTCAGAGCCTTTTATAAACTGCCTTTGTAACTGGCATCAATACAAGCCAAAAAATGGAATCTACTTTCACAAAACAGAAAAGCCTGCTAATTTCTGTAAGCAGCTACTACTAGTTAAGCCATTACACAAACAGTAGCAGCAAGAACACACACAAACAGCAGTGGTCTGTCCAGTGATGAGACTCAAGGGCCATATTTGCAACCACCATTAGCCAAAAGAACCTCAAGACTACCAAATGCTCACAAGAGAGTTTAGTTGAAGGAACACATTCATTCATATGTATATGTATAAAACAGAGGACTTGAAGATTCTTAAATAGAATATGAAAAGGCTACCTTTTGGGTATCTCTGTGCCTTAGCACTTTCTTCTATTTTTGGGACATCGGGAATGGTAGATGTTGAAACAGGTATTAATGGGTCTGAACTGACTTATACAAGTAAAAGTTTAACAGGCAAAGATGAGGGGCAAGCACTTCAAGGCAAGTACCAGCCTCAAATTCCTCATGTGTAAAATAAGACGGCTGGACTAAGTATTTCTAAAGTTCCTTTCGTGTCCTTCCAATCTTTCTATAAAACTAAGAAAACAAATAGTGCAAGACAATGTTACACACCCACATATCCCAAAATGACATTTGTATTCAATTCAAGGGAACTCTTGTTATTTTAATGTCACATCAAGTTAAGTCTACCTCTGGGCAGCTGGCTTGGTTACATACAGTTGCACGACCTACACTCCCTGCTAGCCATCTGTGCCCTATTTCCTATTTCGAAAAAAAGAAGCGCAGGGATCTCTCCAGGGGAAGCTTATCGCCCATTACACAGCACTGACTTTGAGATCCTTCAAGTATAACACCTTACACTTACCTTCTGGAAAACAAAAAAAAGTAACCATCAGAAAGTTACGCTGAGAAACTGTTCTTATACCCAGAGGAAAATCTGAGGGTGGAGATAGGGTAGGAAAGCGTGTTTTTGCCCAAATACTATTTAATAGCTCCTGAGAAACAATACTCTGTTCCACACAAAGTTTATGTTAGAGACATGGGAGTGAGCTGCAAGATGACAGATAATCCACAAATGATAGTCTGTTGATGTTTGTAATAAATCCCCATTGATTAAGGCCCAGGAATTTTAGAGGGAGGAAATAAAGCCTAAAAAAGTAAAGCTCTTACTGGTGAACTCTTCTTAAACCATTTTACAGTAACAAACTTCAAGCCAATTACAAGCAGTAACAAACTTCACGCCAATTATACTACACAGAGTCCAGAATCCCATCTCCTGTCTCCAAAATCCTTCAAGTCAGATTTTAGACATAACTTAACACCCACAGCAAGGTCTAGGCAGTTCTCCAAAATGAAACACCAGTATTTCTGCAGCAAAATGAGTACAGTGGCACCTGATGTGGTATAAAGACTACAGGTGGCCTCTTGCTACTTCAGGCCAGATGAACGCATTTGGGGACAAGTTCATGGAAGTCTTTCAGGTTTTAAAATCTCTCTGGATTTCAGGATGATAGATTATAGGATTGCGGACTTGTAGTCTTTTTCTTCCCAATTTGAAAAGATGTTAGATACCCTCTTGACTATGCTATGCTGCCAGGTAATGGGATAAGGACTTCTGTACATTTTTATACTATAAAATACTTTTCAAACATTTGAAATGTTCAGCCACACAATGGAGTAACTGGTATAATAAAAACAATGCTATCGAATATGTAATGACATGAAAAAGTGTTCACAAAATAAAGAAAAAGCAGTTGAAGAGATAGTATTACTACATGATCCCATTTTTTAATTAAAAAAGGGGGGGTGGATATGTATATTCACAGGAGGATATAAATCAAAACACACAGTGATTATGTGTTTATGAATGGCTAATAAAATCACAGACCCTTTTATTTATTTTTGCTTATCTGTATTTTCTCAATTTTCTACAATGAATATAACAAAAATCACTTTGAAACTGATAAACTTAATTGGAATTAGAATCGCTACTTGAAAGTTCTTACCTCCGATGATACAGATATATTACAGGAAAATAAAAGAAGTGTTTCTGTTTTCTGCATTTCCCCTGATTCCACCAACAGTTAACTGCGACAAACAACACCTGCAAGCCAAAGAAGGTTTCAAATAACTATAAACAGCAACTGAAAAATTGCCAAGATTTAAAAGATAAAATTATAGAAATGGAACAATTCCTCTCTGAAACAGAAAGTATTAAAAAAATTGTTTTTTGAGTGTTCAAAGAAGGTCATCATTTACCACGACAAGGACAAACAAAGACACCTGTCCATAGTGTCCAGCTAGGACTCTGAATATTTTGGAGTCTGGCCCAAGAGGAGAATGATTTGCTTCAAATTCTGAAGTGAATGACACCAGCAAACTTTTTCTAAGCATGGTTACACTAAAACTCAGTAGTAGGATGTGTCTTTTCTTAGTCAAACTGAGCATCTGAGAAGGAAAAAAATCTTACCTACAGATGAAATATCACAAATTTCAAAGGACCATTTTAAAATTTTTAATAACTATATTAAAAATGAATAAATATAATAGATGACTAGAGCTATGCTCTAAAATGTACCATTAGATAGCAAAATATGGATTAAGTATGTGTTTATAGGTAAATGCTAAAGTATTTAAGGAGGAGTGTCCCAATGTCCACAATTTACTTTTGAAATGTACCCAAAATAAGATGGATTAACAGATTGTAGCAGAGTGTCTCACATTTGCTACTACTGACATTTTGGGCTTGAATTGTTACAGGGTTTTTTGTTGATGCTATGTTTGTTTTTGTTGGGGGTGGGGTGAGGGGAGGCTCTTCCACACACTGGATGCAGCATGGTGTAGGATCCCTGGCTTTTACTCCTTAGATGCCAGTAGCATCCCCCTCAAGTAGTGACAACCAAAGACCTCTCCACAGTCCCAAAGGTCCCCTGAGAGACAAAACTTTCTCTAGTTGAGAACCACTGATTAGAGGGATGGTAAGATGAACAAACACATGATAAAACAAGTGTAATAAAATAGTGATAGAATTTAAGTGGCAGGTATATATTTGCTATATATTTTAAATTTTTTATAATAAAATATTGAAAACATATGAAGACTACAAATGAAAAGTCACTTTCAGATGCCTTATATTTAGATAGCAATATTGCTCAAAACTTAGTGGAAACTCTCAAGAGCTCCTTTTATAGTCTACCCATTAGAAAGAAGAGCAACAATATCTTTACTAAGGTTGACATCTCAAAAATAGGGCACAATCTACTGTGTATGCTAATTTTATTAAGTAATGTGGTGCAAAAAATTTTTGCCTGTTTCCAAAAATAAACCCAGTCCTTTTCCCTACTGAGAACATAGAACAATAAGCTCTCAATTTAGAAGAAGCTGAAAAACTTTTTTGAAAAAAGCAGAGCCCATCAGCTGTGGAGGGCACTGTAACCTCTACCATTTGTCCCGTGACCTTTAACAAACCACTCTGCCCTCTAAACCTGAGGTCCTGCTTCAGAGGAACCAGGCTACCAGCATCAGCTTGCAGGGCTGTCCTGAGGAACAGCACGGGCCTGCACACCAGTACACCATCCCTATAGTCACTCTGAAGGACATATTCCCTAAGCTGACAGTAAGATAACAAGTAATTGACACTTACCCTAAAATGAAACAGATTCTCCCCTTTTCCCCCACAAGTTCTCTAAATTTAGAAAACTTGGGGAATGACTTACAAAGTGGTGATTACTTTAAGCTTACCTCCCAGTGCTCCCTTAGAGTCCTTTCCTCCCTGCAAGTGCTGGCTTGGTTACTATCAGCCATTTTTAAGGGGGGTGAGAGAGAGGGGTAAAGGGAAGACAAGGAATAGATCAATTCCATGGGTCCAAAGCTGGAACACAAAATCACAGCCCCCTCAGAATCAATGTTATAGGGAACGAAGAGTTCTATTTAAATACTATTTGGTACTACACATTCAGGGATATAAAACAGTTAAAAAGGCTTTGGCAGGCTGGGCAGGAAGCCTAGCCACCATTTATAACATTGTTTCTAAGAAAAACCAACTGAGAGTTCCAAATGAACTTCTGGAACTCAGCTGCACCACAAGTTACCCCAGATCAGTGGGTGTCAGTAGCAGCCTCTTAAAAATCTATGGGATGCTTTTCTGCTGGTCGCAATGACTGGAGGAGCTATCGGGCATGTAGTGGGCAGAGGCTGTGGTACATACCCTGCAATGTTCAAAACTGCTCTGCACAGGGAATAGTCATCCGCATCACCCAGAGCAGTTTTAAATGTCCTGCCAAATACTAATGTTGAGGGAAACCTGTTTGTTATTATTCAAGCTCAGAACCGAATTCCATTTTATATGTGAATCCAAAGCATGGCTTTTGTGTTCACTGAATTTCTTGGAAGACAACTTCTGCTTAATTGAAGGCAGAAAGTACTTTGTTTGGTTCAGAACTTTACCAAGAGCTGTTCACCATTTAGAAAAATCAAATCACTGAGAGCAATGCCCTCATGGCACCTAAGCTGTCAACACATCCTACTTTTATGGGCCTGCATTTGTAACTGTCCCATTCACAGTGGTTCTACATAAAGGTACAGCACTTACATACTGAAACAACATGTGATTTAATTATACACTTTTCTTTTTCCCCCATCTTTGTGTTACAATTAGCACATCAGATTGGCTATTTTGAAATTATATGTATAGGGAAGTTTATCATCTATGAATTCCTTTTGAGGACAGAAAAAGGGACATCATAAAATACATACATAAGGACAATGGGGATCCACTGGATTAAAAAACACTGCCAGACCGAAGGCATATATATCAATTGCCTATATATCCCTCTTATCTAACACAAAGGTGGCATTCATTAAATATCTGTTGAACATAGTTCTGGTCCCGGGATTTGAAAGGTCTGCCTAGTTACACTGTACTCATGATACATAAATTTCTCTTACATAAAATAACTAATCAGCAAATATCAAATGTATACTCAATGAGGATTTTCAGTCTTCCCACCGAAGCCAAACAGCATGGCACCCTGAGATAAACACTGGCCTGCATCACAAGGAATTGCAGAATCTCCTCCCTCTCCTGCCTCTGACCAACTATGACCATCACAGTCAGAAATTCTATTTCTTTATAGAAGGCTTTACAATTTATGAAGAAAGGCTCCTGGCCTTCACCCTGGCAAAATCAGCCATCTGGGTAAGGTGTCTCTATGGGGATAACCAGCCCTGCATAGGAACTGACGGCCATTTGATTCTCAGGCTGAATGTCAGCATTACCTGGTCTGAAAGCTGACTCGCTACTTGTTCAATTTCTGCCCTGGCGGCGATGGACTGTCCACACCACGGAGCGTAGAAGAACAGGAGCACCACCTCCGAATCCTGGCGAATGTGCTCTGCGTAGTCCAGCTGCCCCTGGAAGAGGTCAAGAACCGGAGACCTCGAGGAGAAAAAGCTGACAGGTGGCTTTGCTGGAATTATCACATCTTTTGCTCGACTAAAAAAAGAGCAAACACAAACAAGATTGTTTATCTTCTTCTAACAACAGCTCTGTGTGGAAGAAGAATGAAGCTTAAAAGAAAAGTCTTCTTTTGAAAAAGAAAATGGAGTTCCCAAACCACTGACCTGGAGTACAAAAGTAATATTTTGTGCTAAGTTAAGGCAACATTTGGCTGAGAGAATGCAAGATATGAATAACACGCTAAAACGATTCTTGGACTTCCCCAGTGGCGCAGTGGTTAAGAATCCACCTGCCAATGCAGGGGACACGCATTTGATCCCTGGACCGGGAAGACACCATGCCTCGGAGCGACTAAGCCCGTGCACCACAACTACTGAGCCTGCACTCTAGAGCCTGCAAGCCACAACTACTGAGCCTGCGTGCCTAAAGTCTGTGCTCCGCAACAAGAAAAGCCACAGCAATGAGAAGCCTGCGCACCACAACGAAGAGTAGCCCCCACTTGCCACCACCAGAGAAAGCCCACACACAGCAACGGAAACCCAATGCAGCCAAAAATTAAGAAACAAATAAATAAATAACAAAAACGATTTTTAAAAAAGTTATTTTATTTATTTTTGGCTGTGTTGGGTCTTCGTTGCTGTGCACGGGTTTTCTCTAGTGGTGGTGAGCGGAGCTACTCTTCTTTGTGATGCACAGGCTTCTCACTGTGGTGGCTTCTCTTGTTGCGGAGCACGGGCTCTAGGCTCGCAGGTTTCAGTAGCTGTGGCACACGGGCTCAGTAGTTGTGGCACATGGGCTTAGTTGCTCCGCGGCATGTGGGATCTTCCTGGATCAGGGCTTGAACCTGTGTCCCCTGCATTGGCAGGTGGATTCTTAACCACTGCATCACCAGGGAAGTCCACAAAAACGATTCTTAACAATGTCTGCCCAGGTATGGGGTGGGAGGGCAGTGGAGAGCAGAAGAGAAGGGTGTCTTTGAGAGAGCGCCAAATCCTAACCACTAGACCACCAGGAAGAGTTGAGAAGGGTGTCTCTGAATAATCTAGATCCTTTCCTCTCCCACCCAAAAGACTCCATCCTCATCTCTCTGCAGCCTTGCTCTCCACAAAAGCCACTGATCTCCAGGGTTTCAGAGCCACCAGGGAGTCACTCAGAATTAAGGGGAGGGAGCACACGTGGCACCACTAATAGGCATTGGAAATGCTTACAATCAACTCACGTTAAGTTTATTGGCTGGAGCTGGCCTGTAGTTACCCAGGGCACTCAGGCAAAAGTAATAATTAAATAATAATGTAGATTTCTCCAGATATATGTTATGATCCGAAGGTTAATAAAGATGAATAACAAAGCAACAGCCCATTTTACTGGAAAACAGGTTTCCTAAGTACGTATTTGAGATTCCCAGAAGGTCAGGAGGAGAAAGAAAATAAAACTAAACAAGTAGTCAGAAGTCACAGAGCTGCCACTATTTCCCCATCAAGACAAAAAGGTCTCGGCTCAAGCTGCATCCCACCAAGTTAAACAGTCCTAGTAAATGCCTTGAGCTGCCCACATATCTGCATTAAAATAGTATAAAACTATTATAGCAGCTTAGCTAAGAAACCCATAGAGGAAATAAAAATGGAACCCTAAAAAATATTCAATTAACCCAAAAGAGGTAATTCCCTGGCAGTCCAGTGGTTGGGACTCCGTGCTTTCACTGCAAAGGGCCTGGGTTCAGTCCCTGGTTGGGGGACTAAGATCCCGCAGGCCCCAAGATGCAGGGGGGGAAAAATGCAGAAAAGGACCAAGAAAGGAACAAAAACCAGAAGGTACGAATGGAAAACAAATAGCCAGAAGGTAGACATGAACCCAACCATATCAATAATTACATTAAATATGAAAGGACTAAACCACCCAATTAAGAGGAAGAGATTGCCAGGTTGGATAATGAAGCAAAACCCAACCATATGCCATCTAAAAGCAGTTTGAACATAAAGACATAAGGATGGGAAAAGATAAACCACATGAATAGTAAGCATAAAAAAGCTGTAGTAACTCACTAGGTGAAAGGATAAATAAACTGGGGTGTATTCTTACAATTAAACGTTACTCAGCAATATAAAAAAAGAACTGATACACACTATAACTGGATGAGTTTCAAAATAACTATACTGAATGAAAGAAGTCAGACACTAAAGAATACATATGAGTGCATTTATATGAAATTCCAAAACAGGCAAAACCAATCTATAATGAAATAAATCACATCAGTGGTTGTCTAGAGCTGGGAGTGGGGCAGGAAGGCTAACTGCAGAGGGGTACTGAGGAAATTTTCTGGGGACAAGGAAATGTTCTATATCTTGACTAAGAGAATGGAGGTGGTTACATTTGCCAAAAGTCATGGACCTATACATGTAAAATGTGTGAATTTTACTGAATGTAAATTATACTACAATGAAGTTGATTAGCAAAAAGCTTTGCTGGTGTGTCACCTCCTTGGTGAGGATTGCTCTGATGAGTCTACCAGAAGCAGGCGGCTCTCAAATTTTTTTATCTCAGCTTCCCGTTGAGAAGTTGCTTTCATAGCCCTCACCATAATCTGTAACTTACTTATTTTACCTGTTTATTAACTCCATGAGGGCAGGGATCCTGGCTCCCTTTTTCACTGTTACATCCTCACTGTTTGGCAGTTCCCAGTACTCTGAAGTTCAGTAATTTGTGAAATGAACAAACCTACCCTACACCTTACTTGAACCTTTGTGAAAGCAAATTAAACATAAATCCATACAGACGTATATTATATTATTAAGGACAATCTGAAAGAATCAAAATGTCAGGGACTTCCCTGGTGGTGCAGTGGTTAAGAATCTGCCTGCCAATGCAAGGGACATGGGTTTGAGCCCTGGTCCGGGAAGATCCCACATGCCACGGAGCAACTAAGCCTATGAGTCACAACTACTGAGCCTGCGCTCTGGAGCCCGCCAGCCACAACTAATGAGCCCACATGCCACAGCTACTGAAGCCCACGCACCTAGAGCCCGTGCTCCACAACAAGAGAAGCCACCGCACCGCAAAGAGTAGCCCCCGCTCGCCACAACTAGAGAAAGCCCACACGTAGCAACACAGACCCAACACAGCCAAAAATAATAAATAAATACAAATGTCAGAAGGTCCATTTGCCTTACTAGGGGTGATTCTAAGGAACACCTAATTGTGTTCTAATTTTACACACGTGCAAATGAACTTGATAATCTGGTTTCTCAGAATATAGCAAAGTAGAAAGGAGGAGGAACAGGAAGGAATGTGCTGCTAGCTCTGAGATACGCAGCAGCCAGCCAGATATTTAGAATCAAAAGAGAAATCACACAAATACCCAAGACCTAAGCTACTCTAAGAGCCTTGGGTCACTTAGTTTGAGGAAAAGAGTCCACCCCCTTCTCTACATCTAGAAGGTGTCAGCTTCCTGAGTTAAGCCGGTTTTAAATATATTGCTTCCCCATTTTAACCAAAAATTATTAACATCATAAAGTAATGCTGTTAAAGGTTGCTATTAAATGCAACTCTCCTATTTATGCACTCACACTAACATTTTAACTCTGCAATCAGGGAGGTCTATGTAAAATATCTTCATAACCTGAAAACCAGTCACTTACACAATAATTCAAAAAAAAAAAAGTTCAGTAAGCAAATGCTACTGTGCTTCAGGCACTGCTCTACAGGAACCAAGGCTATAGGAGGGAGCACATGTTCTCAAGGGGCTTCCTTTCTCAGGGAGGGAGACAGGCAAACAACCAAACGTGTAAACAAACATAAAACCACACAAAATGATCATGTTCTGTGGAGAATTTAACACAGTGATGAGACAGGAAACCTAGAAGCTCCTCAATGGGGTGGTGGGCAGGGTGGTATCTTTTTTTATAAATTTATTTATTTGGCTGTGTTGGGTCTTCATTTCTGCGCGAATAAATTTCTCTAGTTGCGGCGAGCAGGGGCCAGTCTTCATCGCGGTGCGCGGGCCTCTCACTGTCGTGGCTTCTCTTGTTGTGGAGCACAGGCTCCAGACGCGCAGGCTCAGTAGCTGTGGCTCACGGGCCCAGTTGCTCTGCGGCATGTCGGATCTTGCCGGACCAGGGCTCGAACACGTGTCCCCTGCACTGGCATGCAGATTCTCAACCACCGTGCCACCAGGGAAGCCCAGGGTGGTATCTTTTAAGCTAAGACCTGAGTGACAAGACAGTCATGCAGAAGGGAGGGAGGTCTTGCAGTGAATAAGTGACACATTTCTCAGCAAGTCCAAAATGCTCCTGTTTGGAGGTTACTATTTTTGTACTATTCAAATTTCGTCTTAAAAGTCAGATACGCAATCTGAGGGAAAATGTAGGTCTGTGACAATCGAACAGAGGATAATCATCAACTTAGTACTGTTGCTCTGCATGTCCAGAGCAGCTCCTCAAGTAAATGAGCCAGATAAACCCATGGCCCGTCAAAAAGCAAACATTAACCAGGGCAGAGAAAACATATGCCTCTGCCCCAACAGAAACATTCAAGAGTTTCCATTTAACTCCTAAATTTGCTCTCGTTTTTGAGAAACTATACCTAGATCAAAGATTTCCTGCAGCTTTGAAGTGTAAATCTCAGGCACCAAAAACTCAAGAGATGGTTGCAAACAAGGAAGGCCTGTTGCAACTCCCAATTTTTGTATGAGACTCATACTCTACACTTCCTCCCAAAGGATCTGAAGCGGCTTTGAGCTTACAAAACGAAATAAAGCAAAATGAATATATAAAGCAAAATACATATAGAGATAATAGAGACAAACACTCACAATTTTTTCCCCCACAAAAAAACACACACAAATCAGGGTAAAAGGAAAGTGAGGAGGAAGTCATGGAGATTCAATGCGCAGAAAAGCAGGTAGCACAGAGATTTAAGTTCCCAGAAATGCACAATTATTCATAGTGTTTCAACCCCAAATCAACCTTTTCTTAATGTTATCTGATTTGAACTCAGCTAAGCAGCAAGACAGTGAAGAGGGCTGTCACCTATTTCAGGCCTGGAGCTATTAATAGAAATTAATTTTTAAAATTCTACTCTCCTTTAAGCCTCTGTCCTCATTAACACAAAGATCTTAAAAGTAAAATAGGAAAAGAGTGGCAGAAATGTTAGAGTCAGTTGTAGAGCGATAAAGTAGTATCATGACACCATTCCACCAAAGAAGACTCTAAAAAAATCAATCTGAGTCTATTAAAAGACTGAAATTTGCCAGTGGCACACAAAGAAGCTGGACAGGCAAGCAGCCTGTTCACTGGTTCACTCTCCTTGCCTGAAGTAGGTGGGGACCCTGCTCAGTCTGCTCTAGTAATTGGGTTTACACTCTTCCATCTTCCTGAAATCTCAAAGCACTTTCATATCTGTTAAGCCCTGTTCTCTCAGAGCGAACACCGCACGTTATTAACTATAGATGGACAAAGTGATGCAAGTAAGCCCCCCAACCCTTGCAGGAGAGAAAACCTCTCCTCCTAATTTGAATCCAAATACTACCTTGCAATATTCTACCTTGTAAAATACTTTAATTTCCTTGTGCAGGACGTGATAAAGAACAAGGTAAAGAGACTAATTCCTGACAATAAAGGATTCAAATTCCAGTTCAGCCACTTATTAGGTGGATGTGATTTGGGGCAAGTTTTGCATCACGACCAAAGCTCCACTCCTTCGTGTGTAAATTGGAAGGGTAAGAGTATGTATATCCAGACTTCACTGGATTGAGACTTAAGTGATCCATATTAGGCTCTCAGATCATGTGTTAAGTGAATAAATGCATTCATGTAATCTGTAGTTCTCAAACAGGCGATTCTGTTCCCCAGAGGGCATTTGGTACTGTCTGGAGACACTTCTGGTTGTCACAGTGGGGTGGAGGAGTAGGAGCAGGTAGTAGGTACTGGCATGTAGTAGGCAGAGGCCAGGGATGCCGCTAAACATCCCATAATGTACAGGACAGCCCGCCACAACAAGGATTATCTGACCCAAGATATCAACAGTACCAAGGCTGAGAAACCCCGCTGGTAGTATAGCACCTGGCACATAGCAAATGCTCAATGATAGTTATTATAATTTTCTTTCCACTACAATCCCCAATCCTTTGACATCTCTTTGACAACAGGGGCCACATATCGTCTTTAACAGACTCAATAAAAATGTTCCAAGTTGAAATCTTCCTCGTGGCCAATATGCCAGTCAGTGTCACCACAGATTTATAAATTGGGAGTCCCAGGAGATACACTGTGGATTTGGGAGCCCAAAAGTACTCTTGAAATTTAAAGTAAATTTTCTATTTGTGTACTTTCCCAAAGAGAGACATTAACTTTCACTCTTCCTGCTCACTACACTCCAGCCTACTCAGGCCTTCCTTCCAGTTCCAGGAAAACACCAGCCTTGTCCAGCCTCAGGTCAAAGGACCTTTGCACTTGCTCTTTCCCCTCCCCTGGACGCTTCCCCCAGATCTCCCCAATGCTGGCCCCTTCCCCTTCGTGGGTGCGTTTCCTACCTAGCTCCCTTAGGAAGGCCTTTCTGCCCCACGAAATTCGCTTCTATTCCCTGCACAGCACTTACTGAAGCTCTTTAAAATTATATTAAGTTTTCTTATTTACTGTCTGTACCACCCCCTGGAATGGAGAACAGGGACTTTTTATCTTCATCGCTCACCTGGATGAGCGCTCCGCACACAAGAGGTGCGGATAAATAATCGCTATATCGATGAGTGCATGAATTGTCAACATGTGGGACGCTAAAGGTTGTCTACGCCTAGCCTAGGCATAAGGGAAACAAAATGGGTGATAAATGAGGGTCCTGCAGCCTGCGCAGAAGTGACAGGGGCACCCCCAAGAAACCCCAACAGCTGACAAGCAGCTCGGAACCTGGCCCGCCTTCCTCGGTATTAAAATGGGAGGAAGGGGCGCCGGACAGCACCCCAAAACCTCGCCTTAGGGCTCGCTGGCCGGAGAGAAGAAACGCGGCGGGCATGGCCGCATGCTGGAGGAGGGTCAAGTCCATCGCTCCAGGCAAAGTCAGGCCCGACTTCCCCGGAGGCCGCTACGACCCTCGACCCCGAGGCCCAAGACGGCTACGCGCCGCCCGCCGGGCCGAGGGGGCGCCGGGCCCGGGGGTGCGGGCCGCCTCACCTGCAGGTGAATTTGAGTGCGAGAAGCAGCGCGCAGCCGAGCGCCACGGCCCCGCAGAGCAGCTCGGGCCGCCGGCGCGCCATGAGAGAGGCGCCGCGCAGCCCGCGGCGGAGCCGGCCCTCTGAGGAAGCAGCCGGGGCCGGGCTGAGGGAGCCGGAGCCCGCGGGGCCGCCGCCACCGCCACCCTCGTCTTCGGCGTCGTCGCTGCTGCTGCCGCCGCCGCGGCCTCCGCATTCCGACATTACATGCTCCCCGTCGCCGGCTTTATACCGCCGCCGCCGCCAAAGGCCCGAAGGCCCGGCCCGGCCCGTCGCTCCCCAATCCCGCAACTCGCCGAGCCAGCTAACCCGTACGGTCCACGTCAGCCTAGCCGCAGCCGCGGCGCCAGCCCCCGCGCAGGCGGCTCCGCCCCCACCCGAAAGGCTGCGTGGACACCGCCCATCAGCCCCTCCCCCATAGAGCCACGCCCCCTCGCTTACGGAGTCTGCGCAGATCCGTTCCCCGCTGGCGGCGGGGCAGCCGTGGTGTAGTCCAACAGGCCCCGCCCCCGTCCCTGACGTATCCGCCGAAGCCGCCGTAGCCACTTGCTCGCTCCGGTACCCAGTCCACAGAGTCTGCGCAGGCGCCGGCGCCAAGCGTCCGGCCACTCCTATCCCTGCATACAGCCAGCGCAGACCTCGGCAGACCCGGGCTACAGGGAGTTCCCGCTTGGCTCCTTGAGTTTAAAGAGCCGTGATGGTGACAGCAGTCGTGTCTGCAAATATCACTACAGGCTCCAGAGGATGTAGGTGCCATTTACTGTCCCCGCTTAATGAAAGGAAAACACGTACAGAGGCGAGAAGGGCCCGCGGATCCAGGAGTGAGGCGGGAGAGGTTACGGCCTCCGTTTACACATCTGTAAAATGGGGGTGATATCAGTACCACCCTCACAGAGCTGCTTTGAGGATTTTTTTAAATACATATTTATTTTATTTATTTGTGGCTGTGTTGGGTCTTCGTTACTGTGCACAGGCTTTCTCTAGTTGCGGCAAGCGGAGGCTACTCTTTGTTGCAGTGCGTGGGCTTCTCATTGCAGTGGCTTCTCGTTGCGGAGTACGGGCTCTATCTAGGTGAGCGGGCTTCAGTACTTGTGGCACACGGGCTCAGTAGTTGTGGCTCGTGGGCTCAAGAGTGCAGACTCAGTAGTTGTGGTACATGGGCTCAGTTGCTCCACGGCATGAGGGAACTTCCCCCACCAGGGCTCAAACCCGTGTCCCCTGAATTGGCAGGCGAATTCATAACCACTGTGCCACCAGGGAAGCCTTGCTTTGTGAATTAAATGAGGTCATTGATGGAAACTGCCGGGCCCATAGTGAGTACTCAAATTTTAGTGACTGTCGTCTCCCAGTGTCCATTTCCTGCACCAGTGAAGTGCTGTGCGCCTGAGCACCACGTCCCTACATCACACTCCTGGGAGGAGGGTCTGTACAGCCTGTACTCACTTCACAGATGCGAAAACCGAGGTTTGGAAAAGCCATGTGACTGCGGCCACAAAGCTAGTAGGTGAGGAATTCAGGCTCAAAGGCAAGGTTAACAAGCCGCTCCAGCGACCCACTGTCGACTCTAAATCCTCTGTGACTCTAAATGTTAGGTCCTTTCTAAGTAAGTGGTTTTTTTTTTTTAATTTATTTTTGGCCGCGTTGAGTCTTTGTTGCTGCGCAGGCTTTCTCTAGTTCTGGCAAGTGGGGGCTACTCTTCGTTGTGCGCGAGCTTCTCATTGTGGTGGTTTCTCTTGTTGCAGAGCATGGGCTTTGGGCATGCGGCTTCAGTAGTTGTGGTACATGGGCTCAGTAGTTGTGGCGCACAGGCTTAGTTGCTCTGTGGCATGTGGGATCTTCCTGGATCAGGACTTGAACCCATGTCCCCTGCAGTGGCAGGCAAAGTCTTAACCACTGCGCCACCAGGGAAGTCCCTCTAAATAAGTTTTTGTGATTAAAAACAAGTCGGAGAAGGATGAAATATGAGTTGAGAGTGACAGGAAGGGATTGTTTCCCTGGGACAAGTGTACCTGGAGCTAAGACAATGTCCATAATTACCAAATTGCTGGGGCCACAGATCTAGACTCGACTTCCGTTGTCAATAACTACAAACCAGGCAGATAAAACTCGGAGGGAACTAAGGCAGTATGATGCCACGCAAAAAAACAAAAAAAACAGGAGATGAGACCCCACCTGTGCCGCAAGCCAGCTGCATGACCCCGGTGCAGATTTTCCAGGGATGTAAAATGTGCTATGAATGGTCACCTTCGGAGGTGACCCAGAGCATTAAGTGTGTTAACCGCGGAGGTCCAACATGGTAGCTCATATTCACCTGCCATTTTGCTCTTTGGTTTCTACATCTCTTTGTTCTTTACTTCCTTCTTTTGTATTAAGTGGATCTTTTCTAAAACATTATTAATTCCTTTAATGATATAAAACTTTTTTTTTAGTTACTTCAGATTTATACTAACTTAATTTCAGTAAGATAGGGAAACTGCTCCAGTACAGCTCCGTTTCCTCCTCCCTTTTTTATGCTATTATTACTCTTTTTTTAATCTACTACAAACTGAATAATATAGTGTTACATTATTGTTTTATATAATCTTATTGGAAGAAGCTAGAAGAGAAAAAATGTATTTCTAGTTTTTAAAATAATATTAACCTTATTTACCGTTTCTAGTTCTCTTGATTTCTTTGTGAGATTTGAGTTACATAGTATATTACTAACAAAAACAAATATGGTCCGAAGTCACCAGTACCCATTCACTGTAGGTTGCTAGAACAGAATCCACACTACTCTTCCATAAGACACCTGTCGTTTGCACAGGCCTTTATAAGGTTCAAAGTACTTTTGCTGCCTGTGGGTTATCTCATGAGACCCACAATATCTTATGGCAATGCAGGGCGGCGTCTTACAGGCCAGGAAACCACCCTGGATCAATAAAAGGATGTCTCCTTTACTATTCTCTTTCTAGACATCTTGCTGCTGCTCTGGCCTTAGGTGTTCTCCTGAAACAATGATAAATTCATTTCGGATTACACCAGGCCATCTGGGTCAGGCTGCACTGCTCTTCAAGGCTATGTCAGCCCTAACAAGTCCACATCAACCAATATCTGAGCTTTCATGGCCACCACTTTTTATACCATGATCAAGGTGGTGGCATTTGAGTAGGGGGCAGGGGGAAGATTACATATATTTCTCCCAGGTATTAATCCTTTTCTTAGAATCGGAGAGAAATAATGCTTGTTAACTTTTTTTTTCTTAATCAGAGTTCTTTTTTTTCCTTTCGTGTGCTAATAATCATTTTTCCCCTGCCCCAAATTTTGTAATTCTGTCTTTTTAACTGTCTCATTACTATTGTGTCTAAGCCAAATTTGGTTATTTTTAAAAGTGAGTTACTATGGTAACTCAGTATCACTTGCTTCAAATATTTTATTCTACTTTGTCCTTTCAGCAGTTTCCTTTTTTTAGATATATAAATTTATTTATTTATTTATTTTGGCTGCGTTGGATCTTTGTTGCCGTGTGTGGGCTTTCTCTAGTTGCGGCGAGCGGGGACTACCCTTCATTGTGGTGTGCGGGTTTCTCATTGCGGTGGCTTCTCTTCTTGTGGAGCACGGGCTCTAGAGCGCAGGCTCAGTAGTTGTGGTACACGGGCTTAGTTGCTCTGTGGCATGTGGGATCTTTGCGGACCAGGGCTCGAACCCATGTCCTCTGCATTGGCAGGTGGATTCTTAACCACTGCGCCACCAGGGAAGTCACTCACCAGTTTCCTTAAATCTGAGTCTCTGGTTTGGTATTCTGTCAGTATTTCTTACACAAGAAAACCCGTATTTTACATTCTGTAGTTTCAACTAAATTTTTTAGAAGTTGAAGTACAGTTGATTTACAGTATTGTGTTAGTTTCAGGTGTACAGCATAGTGTTTTTTTGCAGATTATGTTCCATTATAGGTTATTACAAGATATTGGGTAATTCCCTGTGCTATATACAAGGTATAGTAAATCCTTGTTGCTTATCTATTTTATGTATAGTAGTTTGTATCTGTTGATCCCATTGTTCCCTCCCTCCCTCTCTCCTTTGGTAACCGTAAGTTTGTTTTCTGTGTCTGTTTCTGTTTTGCATATAGATTCATTTGTATTATATTTTTAGGTTCCACATAGAACGGATATTATATAGTATCTATCTTTCTCTGACTTAGTTCTCTAAGCATAATATCCTGTGGCCCATCCATGTTGCTGCAAATGGCAATATTTCATTTTTTTATGGCTAATATTCCATTGTACGTATATATACATATATATAGCATATATATGTATAAAACATCTAATGCTTTTTTTTTTTTTTTTTTTAGTTTTATTTTTTGGTTGCGTTGGGTCTTTGTTGCTGCGTGTGGGCTTTCTCTAGTTGTGGCGAGCAGGGGCTACTCTTCCTTGTGGTGCGCGGGCTTCTTATTGCGGTGGCTTCTCTTGTGGAGCAGTGCTCTAGGCGCACGGGCTTCAGTAGTTGTGGCACGTGGGCTCATTAGTTGTGGCTCAATGCAGTTGAGCAGTTGCCTACAGCTTGAAAAGCAAGGGGAGTGGGTAGACTAGGGTGTGGGTTTGGTTTGGTTTGGTTTCAGGTAATGAAATACTCTAAAATTCATTGTGGTGATTATAGCACATTTGGAATCTACTAAAACCATGGATTTGTACTTTAAAATGGTAAAACTTTTGTTATAAAAATTGTATCTCAATTTGTTAAATGTTGAGAAAAGTCCACCCTGGAGGAGATATGGAGATAAACATGTCCAAGTAGACATGCCAGTTATTAGTTTTGTCTGCTGTTAATATTCGGGTTTTGCTCTTTCATACTTTTTTTTTCTTGCCCTTCCCCCCCCCACACACCTCGTTCTCCTCTTCGCTTCTAGGGTGGAAGTGTGACTTCACCGTGGAATAATTAGCATTGACTTCCTGATGCTGAGACCAAGGCTGTGGCCAGGGGGGTTCTTAGCCGAAATGAGGCAAAAAACTGGATGATTTAGGCAGAAATGAAATTTACTGAAAGGATAGTTCAGAGCACAGAGAACTACAAGAAAGCCCAGGCACAGAGAATCTGAGGCGGGGATGTGGGTGTGGAAAACAAACAATTCTCGTCTTGACCGGTCAAACTTTAAGTTTCTAGCCTAGATTTCAAAGGTTAAGACAACCAACTTGTTAAACTGCAAGCTAAAACAGAGCACCAGAGACAGCTTTTTAACATCTATTCTCCCTGGAAAAAAAGGATAAAAGGAGTTTGGAAGGATGGAGAAGAAAAACATCATAAAGGCTATCAGACTAGGGAGACCCAGCAGAATGATAACACTGCCAGTCTGCTCTACAGAAACAGATTACTTATTTGGCAAATAAGATACACTGCTAACGCACCTGCCAAATAAAACTGGTTCTAACTGGCTTCCATTCATGGAAGGAAACCAGTCTCCTGTGGTCTTCAAGGAGTCCCCTGGGCTTGCCTTTCACTCTGCAGCCTCTGGTTCTGCTGAAGGCACTGCTTCTCTCTCATCTCTCTACTTGCAGCCATGCTCCCCCGACCCAGGCTGGACTCGCACTGAACAAAGACCCTTTTCTGTTTGCCCCAAACCCCACTGACTCAAGGTTGTCATGAAGAAGTGACTTTCGAGTCCATCAGCCCTTCCTTCTGACTCCCACCCCCAACAGGGACTCTGCACTGGCAGTGTCCTCATGAGGTGGCGGCCCCCAAACCCTGACAGTGACTCTTCTCCCTAGCTCGCCAGGTCAGGAGTAGATCTGGGTCTCAGGACAGCTCAGCCCTTTCCTTGTCTCTGCCAGCCCGTCCTGACCACACCTTCAGTGGTCTTTCAACAACCAAAATGGCCCTATAGAAGGCGCTGTGCTAAACAGTCGTGTCTGTGGAATACCACAGCCCACGTCTTAGCTGACCGTGTGTCCCCTTGCTGGGCATTCATCTGAATGAGACACAGAAGAGCCCCCAGAGGGGTTAGCATGTCAGTCAGTAAGAGAAGCCTCTTAGCAACCTGAATCGGAGGAGAGCGGGACAGAGTGAAAGTTGCGGCCATGTCTCTCTAATTTGCCTTATGTCATTAATTGCTTAAATGAAAGTGTTTTTTTAAAAAATCTAGGGAATTCCCTGGCAGTCCAGTGCGTAGGAGTCCACGCTTTCACTGCTGAGGGCCCAGGTTCGATCCCTGGTCGTCGGGGAACTGGCATCCCGCAAGCCGAGCGGTGCGGCCAAAAAAAACAAACAAACAAAAAACTAACCTTGTGATTTTAGTACCCAGTTTTAACAAGTCTTTAAGGAACTGGCAAGGACCACACCAAAAAAATGAAAGACATCTATATATAAAATCTTTATTACGGGCAGTATTGGTCCATACACTACACAATACCAACAGTACAAGTTTAATCTTTCAAAATCATCATTTAAACAGCAAAAGACCAAGAAATAAAATTTGAGTCAACGGATTATTTTTCAAAATATTCTCAATGCACATTATCCTCAATTCCCTTATTATAGTGAAACATACAAATACAGAAAAATACCCCATTTAACATATACTAGTGTTAAATGGTTATTTGGCTTAAAATCTGAGTTAAGAAAATCCTTTTTAGCAACCTACATACAGATAAGTAGCAAACTTTTATATTAGACAAATTTATTCCTCTTAAAACATGTGAAGAACTTCATCCATCATGTGTTCTGATCCTAGTACAGTGTTTCTCTCTCACCATCGTGATTCTTATCTGAAGGACCAACTCAAGAAGTCATCCTCAACATAACCTTATCCTCTTCCCCAACACAATTCATCCAGAAGTCTGTTCAACAGATGGCAACCAGTAGCGGTCACTTTGCCATTTGATGCCGTGAGAGCCTGGCCAGACCTGTCAAACAGCCCGTTTTCCTACCTACTGTGGGTTGCTGCTCAGGAGGGACGAGAGACGCCAATACAAGCAGAAAATCTGCAGCTCCTCTGCTACGTGCCTTACAACACTTTCAATTTTTCTGGTCAATGCTCTGATTAGGTAACATACATAAAAGCCAACATATTAGTTTAAATCTTTAAACAAAAAACTATATTTTCCAAAGTCATTATCATTGGGGGCAATTAAGTGATCTTTTCGTGCTTTGTTGAGCTTCATCTTTAGGGCATCTCTTCTCTCTTCCCATTCATGAAGTTCAGCATTGCCATGTGCAAATTTACAGCTGCTTCCTTCCGTGCAGGTACCATTCATATACCTGTTAGGACAAGTCAGCTTGGTAAGCGTCCACCAGCTTGGTAAGCGTCCACCAGTTGTTTATAAAAATCTTTAAAATGTGCTCTTCACTACCTTTATGGTTTGCATTAAACTTTTAGCTCGAAATCTTAATCCTAGAAAAATGAATATTTTATTGCCTTGACATCTACAATAATTAGTACTTTAAACTATTTAAATGTACTATTTAATGAAAAATACAGATTGCTGGGGAAAAAAGACTATGCTCCTTGATGCAGTGGAAAGAAATCAGAAGGGGCAGGAAGTAAAAAATATCTTCAATAATTCTCTGTATCACATGGATCTAAGTTTGGAAGTCAAATAGAAACAGCGACAACAAAATGAGGAGCAATTCAAAATGATCTAGCTTTTCACTGAAAAATTTTCTAAGTAAACTTAAAATACTAATATTTTCCTTTGACTTGAGAAAGTTCCAGATTTATACTTGGAATATAATTCAAAGGCAGTTTCAAAACTGATGAACATCTACTACGAGAAAGATTATTGTGAAGGGTCAGAGAATCTCCACTGCCATCTCAGAGATCGTTTGGGCAAGCCTGAATGAACTTATTTCCCTATTTGGTTATCTTTAAGACTTTCACACCAGTACCGGCAGACTAGTGAATCTTTTCATGTAACGCAGAAGAGTGAAGAAATGTTCAAGGAGCAACTAAACTTTGAGCTCAAATCCAAGCATCCAGGATTAGAAGATTTTATCACCCAGATACTCTGTCTACTCACAAGGTCAGCAGTTTTCATGTGGGAAACTGAAGAGACCCACGTACCTATCGCAAATACTAAAATATCCTGTTGGAAAGCGGTGCTGCCAGCAGTACTGGTCATCTTCAGTGTGGAAAACCTTCTCCTTGTGCTTCTCTGAGGAGATGTGGCCCTGCCACTGCTTCTCACTGTTACAGTTCTTCCCACACATCCAGCAGTGGAAGTCCACCTAGAGTGCACGGAAGACACGCATCCCGTCAGTGGCTGCTGTCTGTGTGGCCCCTGACGGGTCACATGTGTTCAGGCACCAGAACAACTAGAAACGACCCCACCTAAGACCCAGACTCTACTCTTGGGGAGCCTGTCCAGTGGGGGAAGCTGGGTGAGAACATAAAACTCAAAGTCAAAAGCAGGACCAAGGAGAGGGCGGCCAGCACACAGGAAGCAGAGAGCAGGGGGCGATGGACTGGGCCAGGGGTCCAGGCAGTCTCTGGCAAGGAGCTGGTGTGCAAACAAGGGAGTCTGTCGGCAGGACAAGGGGCCAGGTTCAAACAAGGATTCCGGGGAGGATTAATACCACGAGGGAAAGCAGAGAGGATGTGAAAACCCGGGACTCGCCCACTGCAGAAGGATGAGCAACTCGATCCTTGCACGTGAACTGAGCCCCTACTATGGGCCAGGACTTGTGCCAGGGGCCAGGGAAGTACACGTGCTGGGAAGACACCACCCTGGGGGCAGAGACCCACACATTAGGAACCCTGTGCTTCCACATATGCAAGCATGCAGTGTTTGAGTAGTACTGACTATTTCCCAAATGCCCTGTAATGCTGGGTAAGGACAGGTTCGCAGAGACGGGTCAACCTCATGACCCAGCAAGTTGGGGTGACCCTGGCTCTGGAAACCCTGGTAGTACTTAAGAAAAGGTGGTGAGGGGATCAGTGCTGAGCCTTGGCAGAGAAAGCAGAGTTCACAGGGCGTATCATGCACAAAGACGTGTCCATGAGCCGCATCTGAATGACTCAGTACGGAGAGGGGACAAAAAACAAAACAAGAAACAAGGAGCCGAGTAACGCATACGCCTGTTAGTTTAAAAACAACATGGCAGGCAGAGCAATAGGTTAGGAATAAACAGTCCAAGATGTGTAAACATGGCCTGGAAAATATACACTGGATCTGGTCCCTCTGGGAAAGGGGGACAACCGGGGTTCCAACTTTATCTGTGACATTTTATTTACTTTACAGAAGCAAACACAACAAACTAACGTCGGTTCACCTGGGATGGTGGGCTCAAGACAGTCATTATACTACCCCCTTCACTGTTTTGAAACATTTAAAAGACAGACAAAACAGTAAAAGACCACAGGTGACTAAATGTCTCTGTAGAACCCAAAGGCAGAGGCCAGACTGCAGGACGGTGATAAGAGAACAAGAGGACTTGGGGGAGGGGGGATCCCACATTTCCTGAGCACTTTCCGTGGCCCAGCACTGGGATAAACCCGCAGGCTCATCACACTTCGTGGCTCCAACACAAGCAGCCCCCTCAGAGACGTTCAGTAACCTGCCCAGTGTCACAGGCTAGTAAGCAGAGGGAAGCAGGACTCAGACTCACAATTTCCTGGCTCCAGAGTTGGAAAGAAGATCCAGGAAAGCCATTTTTAGGATGAAGAGACTTAAAAACAGTGGAGAGCCAGCACGGAGAGAAGATGGAGATAAGGGGGAGGGCAGAGCGGGGGCGAGGGAGCCAGATTTTGGAGAAGGTGGGAAAGAAAAGAAAGGCCTGGAAGCAAAGGTGAGGGGCACCAACCTTGGGTACTTACAGTGACTTCCGCGTAATCGGTCGGCATGTGAATTTGTTTTCCATTTTCTTTGTTTGACTGACTGGCTACATCATCGCTTTTCTCGTTTTTTTGGCTCTTTAGCCAGAGTTCATAAAACTGCTCCATATCTTGTACTAAAGAAAAATGAACTCCTTTCAGCAGCAAATATTTAAATACGCCATTTAAATACACACAAGAACACACACTCTTTCGGTATCAGTTGGTGCAATTTTCAAAAGAAACTTGAGAGGTCTCAATGGAAACTGATCGTATTTAGACACGGAGAGACAGTCCATTTCCAGACTCTCAGGGGTAAGAACCAAGTTCAGGACTGTAAGACCACAAAAGTTAGTTTTCTTTTATTTTGTTAATAGTTAGTTTTCAAGATTAACTCCCCCTTGCATTTGCAAGACACTATGGGGGTGTTTAAAATTCAGAAACCATTTCAAGGGCATTGCTGAAAAGGAAAGCCTCGGCACGGCTTCACGATGCCCCACGTTAAACACTTGCTACCGCTGCTGTAACCACACAGGCTACTTACACAGCTCCTCACTGTCTACTGAGAAACCTACTGTTAAGGACCGAGATTCTGACCCTGATGGGAGCCTGTCAGTTGAGCCACAGTCCCAGAAGACCGACATGCTGGGGTGCAACTTACAACAACACAGCCATGACCAGGTGCTGGGCAGTGGCTGCAAGCTACTGGAACAAGTGTAGCTGGCATTACCGTCAAGCGATAAAACCACGGTTTCTCAACCTCAGCACCGCCAACGTTCTGATCCAGAAAACTCTTCGCTGTCGGTGGCAACCTTGTGCGTGTAGGATGTTTAACAACACCCTTAGCCTCTACCCACTAGCTGCCAGTAGCACAGCCCTACAAGTCATGACAATGTCCAGACGTTGCCAAGTGTCCCCAAGGGGAGAGAGGTGTGTGTGTGGCAAAATCCATCCCCAGTTGAGAGCCACTGAGTTTAAAAAAAAATCTGGTAATGAGGATCTGGTCAAAACTCGGCTTTACTGCCTGCCTAAGTGTTTCTAAGATTAGAGGTAAACTAGGAAATTCTTCTTCCTTCAGACCAGTGGTAGCAGGAATCACTGCAAGAGCCCTGATTTGCAAGGACACCTTCAGTAAGGCCCAAGTCTATGTCCCCACTCCAAGCAAGAAGGAGTCCTGTCCACACAAGTCACTGCATTTTTACATGGTTGAAATACGATAGGTGACATGCTTAAATCAGATGGCTTCTTGTAATCCAGAGATCACAGATCTTAAGCAGTCGGTAAATTTCCATCAGTTTACTTAAGACTGAAGAACAATAATCCTGGTAGCAAAACCTTTTCTGGCTGGAAGTTAAAGTTTGTCTGAGGCTCCTCTCAAAGGCTCTCACAATAAACCTGACGTTTGACTAAGACAAACATTCTCTCCTCGGGCCTTTGAATCTGGGCCTGTTCTACCAGTAAGGGCTCCTTGAAGAGACCTCCAATTATAACCTGATTAATTCAGGGGTGACAGTTCACAAAAGGAGCTCACGGAAGGACTGAACTTCCCCAGACCATGAGTCACGCCTATGACATCAGAGGATGCTGACCTATGTATTTGTATCTGAATCTGACCTAAGCAAACATGATCGGAGGTCAGACTCTGCTTCACTGATAAAATGGTATAATGGTTTAGAACGCAGACTGCTTTCTGTGTGCACAGTAAGTTGGCATATTTACAGAGAGGAAAGAGACTTTCAGGCAAGCTAGATTTCACGGGTGTCGAGGCCACGGTTAATCATCAACTTACTCCCGTTCTCTTTCATGTAGGTCCACACTTCTCGTTCCTCAGGACTGTGAGCAAAGGAACAGTTTCCAACATACTGACATTTTTTCCCAGAAGCAATATGATTGCACAGCTGTATTAGAAAAACAGGAACATGCTTTAAGACAGAGTACACTTAGTAAAACTGCCTACTTTTTACATTTAAGCAAAATAAATATTATTATCCATGCTGATGCCAAGAACATAATTTTAAAAGGAGATTAATTTGCTTCTATTCAAATTGACTATAAGCCCCCAATACATGAGATGATATTAAGCTTTCTGTCTCAAAACTTTTCAAAAGAAAATTTCCAAAAGAAAGTTAAGTATGAAACTGGAATATGGAACATTTTCTTACAAGGAAGTGTCAACAAACTCACTGATTCAGAGCATCTGCGTTTAACACAGCAGAACATTTTATCTCTGCAGTGCAAGTCTCTGGCCCCCTCAGTCTGAAGGATCCTACTCTCCCCTACCTGACACCCAGGATGCCTCCCTGTCAGCGCTTGGGAAGCAATAAAGAAACTGCAGACTCCTCCAAAGGTACTAAACAGTGTCAGAAAAAATCTCTCGGACATCTACTTATCACCAATACTGGCAGCTAATCCTGGCCATCGTTCACTAGCTATGCGTTGTTCAAAGACAATTATTCCACTAACCAGGCCATCCAGTTATACAGCGTTCAAATAATACCTCTTCTGGTTATTTGCATTTTTACTTTACAGAGTAAATACAGTGTACTGGTAGGAAAATAAAGTGAGAGCAATCAGCAGAACACAGACTCCTAAGACCCGTGACTATTAAGAACTAGGAAAACCGCCGTCACCAAGAGCTCAGTCTTAGGTATCATCAATGTACTTGTCTTTATAGAGCATAAATCCTAGTACAATTAATTGTTAGCCTATTTTAATTTATCCGTGTTTCAACAGGAGTTGGCCCTATCTACTAGTTTACGTAATAGTAGATGCTTAGCATTGACTTTTACTAAAAATCAAGAAGCAGTCAACACTTAACACTGCTCCTTTCCTCCCTCGGACCAACGTCAGGGACCCCCACCCCTGCAACCCTTACAATTTTCTGCATGAAGTCAATAGTCAACAAAACATTCTTGTGATAGACTGTATTATATTCTTTTCCCAGTCAATCCCCAATAAGTACTTAGGTGTTACTAGGTAGACATTTACCATCGTCTTTCAAAACTCAACGATAAGGAGCAGGGAGAAGAGAAAATAAAGGAGAAGGCCGCTCTGTGCTGGGTTTTTACACAACACCATCTCCTGTATCTTCCCTAGGATGCAATTATTCTCATTTACAGATGAGCAAACTGAGGCTGAGTAACTTGCCCTTCGGGCAGACTCGGAAGCACATGCTCTCTCCACCTCACCACACTGTCTACGCACATACAAACACAGAGTACTATTTCTTCTTTTAGAAAAAGGATCCCTTAGCAATACCTAGTATGGTAGGAAAAAGAGGAAATAAGCTCCTGTAACATTGCAAGGTAGAACACCATGTACAAGATAAGAGAATAATCAGTGGTCCTAGGCAGCTGCCTCATGAGCTAGAATTGTTCCCAGTCGTCTTAGCAAAGTTTTGAGGAATACGCCCATAATCTCCACTATCTTTTGAAGCACAAGATATCAATGGTTCCAATAAACCTTCCTCCCCTCCCACATAACCCACGGATTAAATCACCCAAATCTGGGGCTGAAACCACTGTGGATAAACACAAACACACCACCTCCTTCAAAGACTGTCCTTATAACTTGTATAAGTTTTACAAAAAGCAAGGTACCCTGGGTGATGGGAAATTAACCCTCCTCTTCCTCAACTCTCTGGCAATTGGGAGAGGGAGCCTCATTACATGGGGGTTCTGCAATCCACCTGCACCGCTTCTCTGGGCAAAAGGCTCTCTCCATACTTCCTCCGCTGTGGCAGAAAATTTCCGCCCTGTCAGCTCCACGTGTCCCTTGCACAGTGAAATCCCTCCAGACCCTCTCTCTTGTGAAGAGGCAAGTTGGGCCAGCTCCAGGGCTCTGCCCAGACAATCATCTTTAAGACCACGTAAGGCACCGGGGGACCAAGTTGAAACGTGCTACCTAGTGAGTGAAATGCTACCCACACATTAAGTTGGTCTGGTGTTTTCATTCTAAGGGCTTTTGAGGAACATATTGCTCTAACATGGAGCGTTTTTCCTTTGGGTTACTTCAAGAAAATCCTATAATGTTGGGCATCCTTTAGTGAGCATCCATTGCTTCAGTGAAAGAAACAGGCGTGATAAAAATAACTCATCAACAGCATCCATAATAATACGGAAGGCCCTGGGTTTGACAGCAAAGTTGAGGAATCAAATTTAAATGAAATTCTCTCCCATTTGCTCCCAAAGTAATTCATCTGGAAAATAAGCTGAGCCATGACCATCACTTTTCTCTAGTTCATTGTCTACTTACTTTTCCTCAGTAACTCATACGATTCCAATCAATCTTAAGACTGTCCCAGAACCACATAGTCAAAAGGGGAAGGAAAACGAAAGGACCACTTCGATTTCATTAACATGATGAGCATTATTTAAAGGGTACCAGTTTCCATCTGAATTACTACTACTTTCTAATGATTTGAAATGCCTAATAAAAAAAAAAGTGGCTTAAAAATTACGTATGTACATCAAACTGTAAAGGCATTTGTTTCTTTGTGGGGAGAGGACGGATGTTCATCCACTTCTTACGTTCAATAGACATCACTCTCATCGCACGACGATCTTTGGTCCACCTAAGAAAAATGGAGTTCAGAAAAAACAAAAACACACTGGCAAAGGCATAATATAAAGGGGCAGGTACAAAGTTTGTACCTAAAGGACCAGAGATTTTTTTCCTCAACCCTTCTAAAAGGAATGCCTTATGATTCTGTCATTTCATTTCCTGTCGATAATTATAAACAAACATTCCCTACGAATCCTAAACACGGAAATGATGAAATACAGGCAAAACACTTGAACTGTGTGCAGAATTCTTAGCTACTAAATTCTAAAAATCTCTTCCCTTTTGCTTTGCAATTATTCCTAAATTGTCTACTTTCCTTTGCTCTCTTCAAAGTCTTAATCTTTTTTCTTATATGCATGATTTTACACCCATGAAACAGATCATTAGGATCAGGCACTATTTCCACACACACACTACTTACGAATGCCTTGCTTTTGCACTACAATATTTTCTGTTTTTGTCTGGTTCAATGACTTGACCATTTCTCAGACACTGAGCACATACAAATTTTATCTTCATGTTAAGGGATCCAGGTATTATTTGATTGCCAAGTACCTTAAATAATTAAAAGATTAGTTTTAATTTAACAGAAAACCAGTTTTCTAAGAACACAATCACCATGCATTTTTTTTCATAATAGCATACAATTTCCGTTTTTGTCTGGTTTGATGATTTGACCACTATATATATATGATCTGATACCTAAAATCTCCAGTTCTCCACCCAAATGCAAGAGAATATGATAAAAGCAGATTACAGATGCCAAACCTCAATTTATGAAAGTCAGCTTTGGAGTTAATGACTAGGATTTTTGGCAGGGAGGGGAAGGAGGGTAGTTGGGTAAAGCAGTTTGGCTGGGCGGTAAGCAAAACTACAAACACAATCCACCTTCCTTATTCCAAGGATCCCCACAGCGAGAGACCCCAACTGTTTCGCCAATTAAGCTGAATAAGAAAACTGTATCCTACGGTCTTTTATTGGCCATGCCACTCGGCCTGCAGGATCTTAGTTCCCCAACCAGGGATCGAAACCGTGCCCCCTGCAGTGGAAGCACAGAGTCCTAACCACTGGACCTCCGGGGAATTCCCTATCCTACATGCTTGGTGGGTATTATGGGATGCCTTTTCTTCTTTTATATGATCAACTAAAATTCAGAATTTTTTTTTCACATTAAGAATTACTCAACTGGGGCTTCCCTGATGGCACAGTGGTTAAGAATCCGACTGCCAATGCAGGGGACACAGGTTCGAGCCCTGGTCCAGGAAGATCCCACATGCCACGGAGCAACTAAGCCCATGCGCCACAACTACTGAGCCTGTGCTCTAGAGCCCGCGAGTCACAACTACTGAGCCCACATGCCACAACTACTGAGCCCGTGCGCCTACAGTCCGTGCTCTGCAACAAGAGAAGCCACTGCGATGAGAAGCCCGTGTACTGCAACGAAGAGTAGCCCCCCGCTCGCCGCAACTTGAGAAAGCCCGCGCGCAGCAACGAAGACCCAATGCAGCCAAAGATAAATAAATAAATAACTAAATTTTAAAAAAATTAATCAACTCAATAAACTTTAAGAAAGTAACTGGACTGTATATAAGTTTTAACTGCATCTGCCGACAACTAACATCAATTAGGCCGTTCCAGAAAGGATCCCAAATGCAGAAAGTACACAGGAAAAAATACCTGAGCTCCAGGTACGTTTGCTTCCAAATTTTGCCAATATCGTTTAGATTCCTGGGCAATAGCATCATGCGAGATACCTGGGAAACGCAGAAGCCTTTTTTTAGGTCCTCTACACAATAACGGGCCACCAATCTAGGCACAGTCAGACTCGATTCTTTAACTAACCCCACCTGGCATAATCTGTTGCCAAGAATGAACATCACATTATTCCTTCAAAATGGAATATTTACAAATATAGCTCTTGGTGTCTTCCGAGGAATCTTTCTTCCTCACAATTCCGTACTTCATACATGAACTTGTATCAGCAATTACTTATACAAGACCACACTCAAAACAGGCCACTCTAAAGATGAAGTGACTACATGGTTTAAAGCTCAGGATAAAATCAACAGTGTTGCCACACCAAGTTGTTGGAGAAGGGTCTCCAATACCACTTCATAAACCCTGACGCTCTTGGGGAGACATTTCTCAATCACACACAAACCTACTTGTTTCATTTTGCAATATCCAGACTTTCAATTCTACAAGACTGTGTGCATAAAAGCACTCGTCTTCCCTTAAACAGCCATATCGAACCTCATGTCGGCATAAATCAAGCTGACATTGACCATGAAAAGAACGTATTTTGGAGTATTTTACTGTTGTCTCTCGCAAAATGTGGACAAGGCACCTAAGAGGAAAAGGGAGTGACACTTTACTATTGTTCTGCCATAGCTTTAAAAGAAATGTACATACACATATAAAATGTAAAGTTCTAGACTGAAAATACATGTTAAATCTTTATCAGAAAAAATAAATCACTGTATGCAATTGTTTTACTGGGGAGGGGAGGGGATAATTATATGTTAGGCTATAAAATACCTAAATCCATGTCATGAGAAGCTATAAATCAGTATTGCTTTTCTGTATTAAATTCCAATTAAATAATTCATTTAAAAATTCTCAGCAAAACCTATCAGCCATTTAAAAATAGTCACCATCTTTCAAAACAACAACAAAAGGAGAGGGGGAATGCCTGAGCGGATACTACTCCGGTTTTATTTAGATCTAAAAAGACTCTGTGTTGTCACTATAAAAATTAGAAACTACCAACATACTTATTGTCTTCAAACTCATGCTTTGTAACCGGATGAGAACAAGAAGTAGAATTATCTTTGTTTCTTTTACTTATCATTCTAGGCTTATGATCAAAACATTTCTGAAACAGAGAAGAAGAATTATCATGAAAACATAATATGAGATAGAACTTCCGTGCCATGCTTATGATGTACATACCTATACATTACAATGCTTACACCAAATAACACTCAGTAAGTACGAAGTCTTAACAGTATTCTTTTGGATAATAGCAGTGGCTACCATTGCTGAGCAGATGCTTTATCATATGGCAGGACCAGAGCTAAGTACTTGATACTTCTGGGCTTGCGGGTAGGAAGCTACCACCAATTTCACGGCAGAAAGTAAGGTATGGATAAAGTACCTCACAAAGGAATATAAATTCTCCAAGATGCTCTTGGAGCAGTTTGAACACGCTAAGGTTGATCTTTCCGTTGCCACCAAAGAAAGCCTCCCTGCTGAATGCTCCCTTTCGCTCTAGCGTCCAGACATCTATCTCTTCCTGGCAATAAGCGAATGTGCAGTGGCCCAAATATCTACATTCCTCCTCGGCAGCAACATCTAGAAAGACAGGGAATTAAAAGACATTTAAAATGCAGACCGTTGTTTTTTCAAAGCCAATGAATATTAAACACGCTTAGGGAGACTTCCCTGGTGGAGCAGTGGTTAAGAATCCGCCTGCCAGGGCTTCCCTGGTGGCGCAGTGGTTGAGAGTCCGCCTGCCGATGCAGGGGACGCGGGTTCGTGCCCCGGTCCGGGAAGATCCCACGTGCCACGGAGTGGCTGGGCCCGTGAGCCATGGCCGTTGAGCCTGTGCGTCCGGAGCCTGTGCTCCCCAACGGGAGAGGCCACAACAGTGAGAGGCCCGCGTACCACAGAAAAACCCAAAAAAACAAAAAGCAAGAATCCGCCTGCCAACGCAGGGGACACAGTTTCCATCCCTGGTCCGGGAAGATCCCACATGCCGCGGAGCAACTAAGCCCGTGTGCCACAACTACTAAGCCTGCGCTCTAGAGCCCACGAGCCACAACTACTGAAGCCCACGTGCCACAACTACTGAAGCCCGCGCACCTAGAGCCCGTGTTCTGCAACAAGAGGAGCTATCGCAATGAGAGAAGCCCGCGCACCTCAACAAAGAGTAGCCCCCGCTCGCCGCAACTAGAGAAGGCCCACACGCAGCAACAAAGACCCAACGCAGCCAAAAATAAATAAATAAATGAATGAATTTATGACAACAACAACAAAATATCAGAAAAGTTTTTTTTTTTTTTTTTAAAAACAACACGCTTAGGGCATCACTTGAATTTTTATAACAATTCATGGATAGCTTCAAACCATGATACGCATATTACAATGTAGGGATGGTATTAACTCTTAAAAAAGAAACCAAAAAACCAGCAACACAATTCTATATTATTTTTATTTCAGACAGGGAAAAAAAAAAGCCTTGATACCCGGATGTACGCCACCTAAGTTTCAAAAGTCATTTAGGTACATTCAAAGCTCGTTCAGGTGAAGTGGTCTGATAAAAATGAAAATACTAAGTTCTCTCAAAAACAACTTAAAAGAGCAACATTTTCAAAGCCTTAGTTCAGTGTTCTGAACTAAGACCATGTCAGACAACCCAAAGTTTGAGACAGTTTTCTGTTTAAAACCTGGGGAAATCCCCATTTCCATAAATAACTATAAAACACCCACAAGACAGCAAGTTAAAAACAAAGGTGAAAATGATATAAAAAATACTAATGTCTCAATCCAAGGAACTTTCTGTTAACTATCTAAAACACTTTTAATTACAGTAATACTGGAACCATTATAACAAATGTAGCAAATCATTTCCCGCTTGGGCGATGTACGCCAATTAAGTAATTATAGCATATACCTTTACATATGTAATAAGGTCCTTCGTAATTTGTTTTTGTTGGTCTTGGACGTATTTTTTTCCATGATTTATCTTCAACATTCTTTATCCTACCAATTAAAATATCTTTCTTACATTTATGATCTATATTAGCATGGTAAGTGAAATCCATTAACTTAGGGCCTGAAAAAGATGTAAAAAGGATTGCTCATATGCACAAAAAGTATCATTTCATTTTACAGGCACATTTATAAGCAGATGTGAGCAGATGGATTATGATTATTAAATGCCCATTTAAAAATCCCATCTTCATAACCCCCAAATGTAAACAAGCTATGGAAGTAACTTTTGCCTTTCGTGCTGTTTGTCAGACAAAACAAAGATCAGGACAAAACACCAGTCTTCCCAAAACATAACCCTTATTTAACTATTAGCATAGGAGTTTTGATGGCTTTTAAAGGTAAAGAACCATTTAAAAAAGCAACTAAGAAAGAAAATTAACTTGGGTCGGGTTTAGAATAAATTGTGTTCGTATCACTTGACTTAGGGGTAAAGATATGAAATAATCCAACAGAAAGTACTTTAATTTTCACAAACATTATGGTCAGGTAAATATTCTACTCCATATGATTCTATACATAAAATTTTATCAAAGGAGAGCAGCGGCCTATCCTATTAGACTCCAAAGGTCCCTAATCAATAACTGCTGCTTCTTTAGAAAGAACTCAGAGATTGAAGAATCACAAGGGCTGGTGTTTCCACAGGTATCTACAAATTCCTAAGAACTCTCAGGTTACTGACTGCTTTAATCCTGTCTGCTCCTTTGTTTGGTCCTGACCTGATTTTACGAAACAGATCTGGCAAGCTTGTCTCAGTTCATGGGTTCCTTCAAGGGGATGTCTTGGGGTCACTGAAGAAGGTGGTTTAGTTACTGCACTTCCAAAAAAGTTTCCGAAGTCATTCCTAGGGTGACTTGACATTCCCAGGAAACTCTCAGAAGTAAACAAACTGCCTGGTCCATTCATCTGCAAGAAGAATTAAGAAAACAAAAAACAAAAAACAAAAAAAACAAAAAACAGCCAACAAATATTGCACTATCACTAAAGAAGGAAACAGATGCATCTGAAAAATAAGACATTCTGCACAGACTGAAGTTGGGACTATTCTGTCCTTACTGCGTTTCTATTTAAAAACCATTTCCTTCTACATTTTCCTCTCTTTTGGGTCTCTAGGCCCCTCCCCCACTTTTTTGGATGCTCCATGAGTTGTTATAAGTGACGGGTAGTTGTTCTGCTTCATCAGCCAACACGTTTTTCACGCCCTGATTTTGTATTTCCTTGTCGTTCAAGCTGTGCTAAAGCCTCTTACACTGCCTACGATTGTGATTAATTTGCTATGACAGATCCAGCCTTAAACACAAAGCATTTATTACTGGATGTTCCAGAAGAGTCTTATTTTAGCACTCTTTCCCACAGCACACACAGAACTTCAGGGAGATTGGTCACGTTCATTCAAATAACTCAGTTACTTAAGTAAAAGACCTATTTGCAATTTAAGCGACGTATTTACAAAAGAGGAAGTGGCACTTACAAGTAAAAGGGAAGAATTACTGTTGTTAAGCGGTGTTCCCTCTCTAGAAGTTGAGGTGGACAGATCTAAAATAATAAAAAAACTTCAACAGACCTTTTCATTCTAATCATGTAATAAGAACATCAGGGCTTAGTAGCTAACTGTGGCTTCCCACGTTATTTTCCCATCCCAATTCCAAGAAGGTTTCTTGCTCATGACTGACACCAAAGAGGGCTATGGAGTCTTTCCTCTCCTCTAGAAACCAAGGGCATAAATAACCCTTAGACAAACAAATTTAGATAAAAAGTGATTTTCAGAGACATAAGCTAAGGCAGGGCCTACCAAGTGGGACTGTTAAAAAGACTAAGAAAATAATTCGTATTCAAAATGGGAAAGGAGCCTCTCCTTTTGAAAATATGAAGCAGGAATTCATCATAACATTAAGAAAATCAATAAAGTTCAATTACTTTCTTTTTCTTAGTCTACCACTCAGTTACCTTCTCTCTGCCCTTCTGTGTCCCACAAATTTTAGTTTCTTCAGTTGTCAATCTTTAAATCAATTATTTTGATTTTTATCCCTTTAACCATAACAAAGCCTCACAAAAATATGAAGATTTTTTATTGTTATTGTTTAAAGTATATATTAAGCCTAGGATTACAGAAACAGGAGTCAGGCCAAAACCTCAGCAATCCCTTGCAAAACTAAGGCACCAGGCATACTTTGCTGAGCTCAATGGATGAAGCCTAAAATAAAATAGATGGACCTATTATCATTTTAAACACTGATTTTAAATTAGTCTTAACTAAGTATTGGCCTAGTTCAGAATTTAAAAGGATAACCTGTCTTCAAGACCCTTTAGATGGGGTATCCCTTTTTTAGAGAACACATTAAAAGTCATTTCCCCCCCAAAACAATAGACACCCAGCTTAACAAACTATCCTATAAAAAAACCAGTGCCACATACATTCCTACTCTCAGGGCTTTGATTCTTGATCTCCACAATGGCACAGTTAAGTCCAGGTGAATTTAAAACAGGAGGGTTTAGATTTTAGAACTACAATGTATTTTCAGCTACAATAAAAATAATTCAAGTACCAACTATCTGGAGTTAGTTAACAGTCAAACCAAATTGTCTTTTTTAAAAAATGAACTGTAACTGTTTATATAAGTGGCTGGAGTCTTACCTCGTTTGGATTCGCTCATTGAAAATGAATTTAGAGAAGAACAGAAATCTTCTAAGGATGAAGTCAAAGGCGGATACAGCTCCGAGAAGGAGGGTGCAGGCGCGTACCTCGCACCGATGGGCAAGGCGCCCAAAAGAGACGCTGAGAAGGGGATGCTCGGAGCGACGCTGGCTGTTGGGAGGGGGCCTCTGACTAAGGCTGATGGCTGGAGAGGAAACAAGACCGGATTAAAGTCCATGAAACTCAGTTCCAAGCGGGCCAAACTGCTTTTAATATCAGCATATAAAAACAAATTACTTCACTGGGTGATTTTGTTACATAACAAAGTTGAAATCAATATCAAGACTCAGTGGCAGAATCCAAGCTACAGAGCTGATTTCTTCTCAAGCCTACTTTTTAAAAAGGATGGATATGTGATGTCTAATATTGCTGTAATCCAAATAAGACGTTCATGGTTCATTTTCAAAACTTCCATAGGATTCCCTACGTGAGAGCTGGCTTCATCAAAGAGGAACTGTGAGGATGTGTGTGGGGCTGGAGTGGAAGGAAGGGTGCTGAAGAGAAGGGAGCTGGAGCAGCCTGGAAAAGTGGGGACCATCTTTCTGGAGATGTGAATGTACACCTCACAAGAACAAACGGAACACTACCTTGCCCCTCCCCCACAGAGCGAGGATTTTTGGAGAGCTTCCATGTGCCTTATACTATGATAAATCATATACCATCTATTTAATCCTCCTAACCCTCTGAGATGTATCCTACTAGGGCTGCCACGGTACAGATGAGAAAACAGAGGGACTGAAAGGTGAAATAACCTGCCCAAGATCAAAGTGGTAGGAACCAACCCCTCATCTGTCTGCCTTTTACATCTCCTCTCTGTCAGCTCCACAGGGACATCGCTGGTTTCACCCACCCTGGAAACCAGCTCTGAGTTTCCCCGCCCCATCATCATCCTACTGCTGCCACTATTTTAATATACTTCATGGCAGGAGTCAGTGAACTTTTCTATAAAGGGCTGGATATTAATATTGTAGGCTTTGTGGACTACATAGTCTCTGTTACAACTAGTCAACTCTGTTACTACAGTGTCATGAAATATTTTCAAGGGTCTTCAAATATTATTATTTTTTATTTCAACCATGTAAAAATCTAAAAGCCATTCTTATTCCGTGGGCCATATAAAAGAGGCAGCGGGCCAGATCAGGCCTGTGGACCAAAGTCTGCTGACACTTGCTTTATGATACATGGTTACAGGAGAATTATCCTTAAGGAATGAGAAGTCCTTAATCCATGAATTCATTTTGCCTTACATGTCAAATGCCTATTCTTTGTCAGAAAGTTAAATTTACCGTTTCCATAATATGTGATTCCTAGCATGCTTCCCTTTTTTATTTAAAGAAATGACCAAATTAGCCAGTTACCACTGGAAAACGACAAAAGTAATTTCCAAGAAACCCAAAGCTTACTCTATAGTCAATACTAAAAATATCTAGCAGGTTATACTACTAAGATTAAAAAAAAAAAAAAAAGCCTGCCTTCAGAAGAAAGGAATCACACTGAAATTTACCATAACAGTTTCATTAGTTTCAGGTGCAGAATCAAGAAGGTCATCTATTTCATCTCCAAGGACCATATCTCCATCATCTAAAAACGCTTCCGGCATACTGAAGGGGATCTTTCCTCCATTTGCCAACACTGTCGATGGCAGAGAACTCTCTTCCACTTGCAGTGGCAAAACAGAAGTTAAGGGCATAATGGGAACTGAGGCCAGCTCATTTCCAACTTGGTGAGAAAAACTGGATGCAGGTATAGAAACAACAGGAACAGCTTCTTGCCTCGGAGCTAATAAATCTGTAACGTGGATGGACATGTACTCACTTATTTTCAGTGTATCTATGTAATACTAGTGTTAATAGACAACAACAGAAAAAATGAAGAGCTAGGTGAAAATACGAAAGCAATTATAAAAATAAATAGATACAACAGTGAAAGCAATTCAAATAAAAGAGTACAAGTAATCCTAAAAATAATTTGTTTTGCACAGGAATAGATATATTGACTTGTGAAAACTTCTCCTTCTTTCTCAAAACTCCTAGGCCCCTTTTGGATGGAGCTACTAGAGGGTGGTGAAGCCACAGCGGGTATCGAACGACTGCTCACTGACATCCAGTACTGTCACTCACTCACTGGCACATCCAGAGGCACAGAGGGGGTTTCTGAAGTTACTCTTGTTTTAATACTAATAACCACACAGCAATCTTATTTGACAACACTATAATGTACATAACGTCTGAGGCTGGCACTTTTCAGATGAAGAGGATGTGTGTGAAAACGTACCTGGCTCAATATCTTCCACAGAACAGTTCAAAGCCTAGAAATTAAACCAAATAATAGATCATAGTATTTTCAGGACTCTAAACCATAAAGCAAGCTATAAAACTCACTCTAGGAGAGCAATGCAGGTTCTCACATTTGACCTCCTTCCAATTAAGACAGAAATAAACAAAACATGTAAACCTTTGTAATACATGGCGTTAAGCGGTGCTGGCCTACTGGCACTTGCTTCTTGCGGCCCAGTATTTCTCAAAGGATGGTCAGGAGCCTTCTAGTTCCAGAGGGACTAGTCTAGCCACCACTCTCTCCCCAACTCACAGTGGCATCGTCACAGCTCTAAGAAGACTTACCTTTAAAGAACAACTTGTTAATTATGTTTAACCCAATGACTCCTAAAATTAGTATGTGGCCCTGACCCACTTTTTCTAATAAAACCTAACATCTATTAAAATCCTGTAAAATGCTCCATTGGCCTTCAGGAAATGCTGATGGAGAGTAACAGATATTACTTGAGTTGTTTGTTTTCTTTTTCTAGGGCAGGAAGCTCTGGCCACTTCTGTGTTTGAGGAATAAAAAGGTCTCAAAATAGACACAAACCAAAAATATTAGAAACAAAACTACTAATGCTTCTATCTTTTCTTCTTTTTTTTTTTTAATTACGATTCTTACAAGAGTAATAACCTTACCTTTGTAGCCCCATCCCCAGGAACTGTTTTTAGTGAGAGCTGAAAGAAAATTAAGAAGCTAATTTAAAACCAGAACTGACTCCAAGCTACAAAACAAAACAAATACCTTATGGAGAGAACTCCACCTTACCTCAGTTCTCACATATGCTTTTCTTATTTTAAATCCCAATTTCTGAGCTAGTTCTTGAGTTAGTTTTATTACATGTTCATCCTGAAAAAAGTGAGAATATACGATTAGTGGAGGGCTATATTTACTAACTGTAAAGACAAAGAGGCAAAACAGTTCTAACTTATACTCTGTCAAGACACTTGTTTTATGGGCAATTATTCCCAACTGCAGCAGGTGGGTGGCTGGCTGGAAGATGTAACTTTTTAAGGCCATTTCTCTACATAGAATCAATAAAATGGTTATGATGTAAATGAATGAACTAAAACATAAATTCCATACCTGAGGCACTGCCAAGGAGCACTTTGCCACAGCGTCATAAGCCTCTTTGTACCTTCCTAAATCACTTAGAGCCTTAGATTTCCGATAGAGAGCTTTGCAGTTACTGGCATTTAAACTGAGGACTGTATCACAGTCTTCTAATACTTTATCATGGAAACCCTGGTGAGGAAGACCAAATAAAGTTAGCAATCAAACAGTTCACGTCTTGTGATGATGTCTCCTTGCAAATGGAAACAAATTCAGACTTTTCCTTTAAATTGAAACTTAGTGGTATTATTTGTCTTTTGAAAAATTATTTTCATTATGAAATTTCAAATACACAAAAGTAGAAAGAATATCGTGGCTACCCATGTACCCACCACCCAGACATCTGGCCATAAAATACCCCAGATCTTCAAGAAATAAAACTTTCCAAGTATGGCTGAGGCCCCCACGTGTCACTCGCCTGTCCTATTTTCCTCCCAGTTGTAGCTACCGTTTTTGGAGCTCATTAAAATGTTAAATGGAAATGTAACTCCCAAGCAGCTAGTTGAGGAGGAATATACTATAGAAAACAAATCATCAATGAATGCTCGTTAGCAAAGAACTAGGTGACAACATGGATACTTTTCTTAAATTCATGGTTAAATTTTACTGAATGTCTATAGTGAAAATTATAAGCACATCAAAATATTGCTTTCTAAGTTCAGACATGTGAAGAGCTTGTGTTAATTCTTTTGAAGGCTAACTACTGTTTTGTGTTATAAAAAAAAAAGCTCCTAAGAGAATCTTGACTAAGAAGCAAACTGTCAGCAGAGATACCTGATGGGTACCCTGTACCCATCTGTAACACCTGTATCTTCCTAGGCTGATGTTTTTATGAGCAGACACCCCCCCACCAAAAGCCATACTCAAAAGGGAATCTCCAAGGACCAGTATCTAAGAAACAAATTATTTTTAAATCCCTAAGCATTTGGCCAAAGCTGATTTTTCAAAGCTTAAGGCCACTCTAAAAGCACTTAATACATCTTTCTTATAAACTGAAATTAGGAAACTGACTTTCGCTAGTATACTATGTTATTGAAAACCTTTTTTCTCTCTAGAAACATTGCTTTAAAAATCACAACTCGGGCTTCCCTGGTGGCACAGTGGTTGAGAGTCCACCTGCCGATGCAGGGGACACGGGTTCGTGCCCTAGTCCGGGAAGATCCCACAGGCCACGGAGTGGCTGGGCCCGTGAGCCATGGCCGCTGAGACTGCGCGTCCGGAGCCTGTGCTCCGCAACGGGAGAGGCCACAACAGTGAGACGCCCGCGTACCGCAAAAAAAAAACCCAAAAAAACAAAAACAACTCACCATATTAGAATAGCAAGCAATACGATTTATATATAGTTTTTCAATGATTTCTTTAGGGATTAAAATTTCTTCAGACTTTGCATAATCAGCTATACTCAAAGCTTCTGAATATTGGCTCATAGAGTTGTTCCAATCACGTTCCCGATAAACATCATTTCCTTCGTTAAAAAGATTTCTCACAAGAGCACGTAAATATACCTAAAAAAAAGAAAGTTACCGCTTGAAACCCTTAAAGGCACAAGTCAGGGTGTAAGAAAATTTTAATTTTTGTATCTAAAACTTCAGAGGAAATAATTTGACAGAGCAAGAAGCACTGTTGTAAGAAATGATCAAATCCAGGCCAAGTCACTGCTATTTCAGCTAGTGTTTCGTCTTGCTTGCTTTTTCCAAGAAAAAAATTCAATGTCTCATTATTAAGAGAAGTGCTGCAAAAGCACTTGCTGACATTGCCAACTCTGTGCCTGGGTTAAATTCCTACAAGTGGAACGAGCATTTGAAGGCTTCTGACTAGTATTTCTAAATTGTCTTCCAAAAAGGCAACAACAATGAATACTTACAGAGGCTTGCTTCAGAGCACCTCCACCAACACGTGTGCACACGTGCGTGAGCGTGCACACATAAAATCTACACATTTCTAGGTGGAAAACGGTAACCTTTTTTACTTGCGTATCTGATTACCAGCGAGGTTGAACTTCTCCACAGTTTTATGGACCATTTGTGTTTCTTCTTTTGTAAATGTTCCGGTCATTTACTGATTTATGCGGAGGGGATGGCAAACCTTTTTCTTACTGTGTAAGTATACACACTCTTCTGGTAGGGGCAGATGTTCTTAAGTCTCCTTCAGGACTTCTATCATTGCTTTAAGATTTTAAAAGTCCTTTCCTATCAAAGTCCTATTCAGCTCTTTGTCTCATTTTACGAATTCACGTCTAAGCTGATAAAAGTAATAAAGAAAACTGTCCAGATCAACCTTTAACAGCTGAGGTGACTTGAGAGACAGGCCGTTTCACCTCCCTGGACCCCAACTGCACGTTTGTAAAATGAAAGGATTGCTCCATGTGATTGCTAGTCCTCATACTTTACAGTTCTACGTCTGTTTGGAGAAAAGGAAGGAAGGAAGGGAGAGACTGAAATGAACGGAGAGGGAGGGAGGGAGGCAGAGAGAAAGAAGTGACATTCAGTAGCACCAAAACCCACAGAGATGCAAAGCCACAGGGGAACTAACAGTCTGCAGAACTGAGGGCCTTTGGTCCAAGACCCAGTCAGCTGGGCTTTCTCTCCAACTAACTAGATTCCTCTCTAGCTCTTTCCCCTAATTATCCAGTCACCTCTTTACTTCTGTTACAACTTCTCTTCTAAGGAAGAACAGAAGATACTCTGCACTCTCCTTCTCAGCATATTCTGTCCCCCTCATTTTCGATGAAATGAAAGGCTAAATGTAATTATCAAGGGGCTCAAAAGAAATTAATTCAAAACTACACTAATAGAGAAAAGAAAAAATGGACAATTGTCCAAGTACGCCGGAAAAAAACAACGTTGTCTTATATACACACGGGTCAGCAAACTTTTTCTGTAAATGCCCAGATAGTAGGGATTTGAGGCTTTGTGAGCCATAAGGTCTCTGTCTCAACCACCATGTCGTGAAAGCAGCCACAGATAACACATTGACAAATGGGCGTGGCTGTGTTCCAATAAAACTTTATTTATGAAACAGACAGGGGGCCACATCTGGGTTTGCCAACCCAGGCTACATGTGGCAGTTCACAGGCTACTTGTGGAGTTCTCAAGCAGACCTTCCCTGAGTCCTTACCGCATACTGTTCCTGTGTTCCTGGATACGACAGCGGTGACCTAAGAAGAAGAAACAAATCAATTCTGATGATCAGGTTCTTATCAAGATTTGTTCACCCAGGAGTCATCTTAAAACTGAGGTTCTCGGGCTTCCCTGGTGGCGCAGTGGTTGAGAGTCCGCCTGCCGATGCAGGGGACATGGGTTCGTGCCCCGGTCCGGGAAGATCCCACATGCCGTGGAGTGGCTGGGCCCGTGAGCCGTGGCCGCTGAGCCTGCGCGTCCAGAGACTGTGCTCCACAACGGGAGAGGCCACAACAGTGAGAGGCCCGCGTACCACAAAACAAACAAACAAACAAAAAAACTGAGGTTCTCATGAGCTCACCACTGGTTCAAAGCACATTTTAAAGACCTACTTCTCCTTTATGACCATTATTCACATATAACTGTAGTCATGGAAAAAAAAATCTACAACTATTCCTTTGTATTTTCTTGAGTAAGTATAACATTTTCCCTGCAAATCTACTCCTAATTAATGACAGCCTAATTCTTCAAATGCCGAAAAAGTTTTAAAATAGCATAGAACCACTAGTACTATTTGTTTCAATTTACTATAGAACAGAGGGTAAGAATGTCCCCTTCCCAGGAGGGACAAAGAGGCCTTTCTGCCTGGACATGGCCACCCGGGCTGTGGTCCTGTCACTGACGTGCTTCATGAAGGCCAGTTAGAGACCGAGCTTCTTAACAGAAACAGTGTGATCACAAAAGCCCTGTGTGCTGACAGATGTTGATTTTCACTCATCAGAACTGTTCTTATGAGATTAGGTTCAAATTCCTCAGTCTAACATTTTAGAGGATACTTCAGGATTTCAGCCCTAAAAATCAGCGACAGCAAGATCCAGTTCCGAACACAAAGAAATCAATGTCCAAGAGCAGAAAATACTGCTGGAACAAAAATATCTAATTTCTAACCCAAAAGAACAGGACTTCTGAAACATAACTAAAGGTTTCCTAATCCCTGCTACGTGCAGAGCCACACCAAAAGGAGTTACTACTCCATGACGAGAACATGAGGCACGCAATGAGCCCTTACTGTATAAACTGCAGTCCTTCCTTAATGTCCTGCTGTCTTTTTCTTCTCTCCTCGGACACACTGGACATGTTATCCCACACATCCACTTTCTAAAGGAGAAATCTGGAAAGAAACAGGCAAGAAATTACACAAGGCACGGGGCTCCTGGACCCCAGTTAAAACACCCATAATCTAGGTCTTGTCACACGATTAGCTGTGGACACGTCCATCTCCACCGCCTTGACTAGGGTCCTGGACGCCGAGGACACCACCTGAGTTGTGTCTGTGGTCCCCACCGTCTCATGCGCCGCGAGCAGAGGGCTTCCACACTCTGCTCTCTCCACTTAACAGCCGCGCAGACGCTGTAGGCCCCTCCCGAACAATCCCCACGCTAAAGTCATCTCTCTCTCCCCATTTCACCTTCCTTCCTTCGACGACAGGTTTTGTTCCCAGACTGTCTCTACGTACACGGAAGCAGCCACGAGAACAGTCCTGGCCTTGTTTTGCTTCTGGAAGCTTTCCAGAAGCAAAATGGTTTCACGTCCACTTGCCTCTGAGGGGTTTTGACTTCCTTGTGAGCACAGTCTAAACCTTATCTGTGTTTTTTGAAACAATCCTTCTTCGTACAACTGATAGAATAAGGATCTAAGTTAAGTTACTTTAATTGGAATTTTCTGGAAGGTAAGGGTTTACCTTCGATGTAACACTGGCAAATGTCAACACTGTGAGTATTTAACCTGACTAGTCGACGTTCATTAAGCAGTTCTCAGAAAGCAATGGGAGAACCACAGAGAAGAGATTTCAGATAAAACATCATCTCCCAATGTCCTAAACTAGGGTTTCTCAACCTCAGCCATTCTGGCCAAATAGTTCTCCAGTACGGAGGGCTGTCCCGTGCACTGCAGGATGCTGACAGCATCCTGGTCTCTACCCACTGGATGCCAATAGAGGAGGTAGAGCACCTCCTCCCCTCAGTTGTGACAAACTAGTGTCTCCAGACATTGTTAAATGCCCCTTGGCGGGGGTGGGGAGGGGCTGGGGGGTCCACACAGTCACCCCTGGATGAGGACTGCTGAGAGGACATCGTGTCACATAAACCATGTATTTGGACCCACGTGACAGGGAAATGGCACCCATGTTTCAAGTACGGAGCTGAAATGTTTTCGTTTCATTATTGCTTACCATTTGTAAGCAAGTTTTATTTTTAAGTCTACCTTTTTTCAAAGTGTAGAGTGGGGAGGGAGGCTGGAACACCCTGGAGGCTCATACCTGGTGCTAATACTTTTTGCCTTTTATTTTTTCTCCTTCCAGTTTTATTGAGATTATCATTGAAATATAGCACTGTATAAGCTTAAGGTGTAAAACATAATGATTTCACTTACATACATCATGAAATGATGACCATAATAGGTTTAGTGAACATCCATCATCTCATATAAATACAAAATTAAAGAAATAGAAAAAAGAATTTTTTCCCTTGTGATGAGAACTCATCTACTCTCTCAACAACTTTCATATATATCATACAGCAGTGTTAATCATATTTATCACATTGTACATGATATCCCTAGCACTTGTTTATCTGATAACTAGAAGTTTGTAGCTTTTGCTTTTTGTCTTTTAAATATTTGTCAGTTCTAAATATTTTGATCTTGTATCTAAAAGTTGGTTACTTTACTGAAGTATTACTATTTACATGTGTACCTGGTATTTGCCTTAAAATAGTATGTTTGAAATTATCCAGAATTAAAAGTTTAAAAAGCCCATTATACTGAAGTAAAACAGCATTGTTTCTGGAATTTGTTTTTAAGATAGTCTAGCTTAAAGGGGGGTAAATGGGTGAGCATGAAACAAGAGTAGCAAAAACATGGGACACTGCTCCAGCTGGATGAGGGGAGGGTATGTGGGGGTTCATTCTTCTACTTGAACATGTCTGGCCATTTCCATAATAAAAAATTGTTTAATTCATATGTATGAATATTTACAAGGTTCTTTAAAGAGGCACTATTTCTAAGAGAAAAAAGATGGGAAATTAACTCAATGCCTGTCAAAAAGGAAATGGTTGAATAAATTGTGCTGGATGGAAAAAAAGGCAAAGTGCCAAGTGTCCACAGTAAGACCCTGTTCTGTTATTTTAGAAGAGGGAAGGGGTATATGTTCATATTTGTTTGTGTATACACAAAATAGCTCCAGATGGGATCACAGAAAGCTACAGCAGTGAGAGAAACCCAGGGTTTCAGGGAAGGGGGTGGGACAGTGTCTTTTCACTGCAAACCTTTAAAACTTTTTTTTTTTAACCTTGTAAACAAATGATCTCTGGGAAAAGAAATAAAGTATTAAAAGAAGTCTACAGGGCCTCCCTGGTGGTGCAGTGATTGAGAATCTGCCTGCTAATGCAGGGGACACGGGTTCGAGCCCTGGTCTGGGAAGATCCCACATGCCGCGGAGCAACTGGGCCCATGAGCCACAACTACTGAGCCTGCACGTCTGGAGCCTGTGCTCCGCAACAACAGAGGACGCAATAGTGAGAGGCCCGCACACCGCGATGAAGAGTGGCCCCCGCTTGCCACAACTAGAGAAAGCCCTCGCACAGAAACGAAGACCCAACGCAGCCAAAAATAAATAAATAAACAAATGTGGGGTGTAAAAAAAAAAAGAATATTAAAAAAAAAAAAAAAGAAGAAGTCTACATAGCTTCTGAGCCCTTCCTTAGAAAGATAACTTACCAGGTCACCCAGCCCTTTTCTTCCATTTTACTTAAAACAGAGTCAGAACCTTAGAACTCCAAGGCACCCAGAGCTGCACTTGGGGGTCCAGGGCGGTCAGGCCAGAGGGACTGGGAGAAAAGAAGTGAAGCCAAAGACAAGAAGCATTCCCTCTTCTTCCGTGAGGGACACATGTCTCCCAACCCCTGTCTGGTGGGGTGGGGAATTAGTTTGAGGTTCACTCAAAAAGTAAATCTGTTGGCTCAGAAGGAACTCCGGGGTAATGATAATCCGCCAAGTTAAGAGCCTTAGAGCTATTTCCCCAGAAAGTGCACGAAAAACCTTGAACCTTGCCCTCTTAAGGACAAAGGGCAGGTGGAAGAGAGATGACAACTCAAGCAAGTGATTAAGAGAAAATAAGACGCAGATTCTTAACAGCATGAAATACCATGCCTCCTTTAAATGTTTAAAGATTTGAGGACATAACATCAGGTGATGTCTAAATATAATATGGCAGGGCATTTCATGTTCTGTAGATTTTCCCCCTAAATTTTATTATGAAGAATTTTACACACAATTTTTTTTTTACAATGAACAACATATATCTCTATACTACCTATATCCTACAATTAATATTTTGCTATATTTATTACATCTGCCTACACTTCTGTCCATCTACCACCCCAATTTTGGTAAACTGCAAGCTGAGTAGCAGACATCAATTATAATTTACCACTAAACACTTCAGCATACATATCATTACCTGGGGCTCCACATTTATTTACAGTTTTTTAAGGTAAAATGCACACAATTTAAGGCAACTTTTAACAAACGATACACTCATGTAACCCAGACCCCGGTGGTGAGACACACCATCACTGTCACTCCAGAAAGTTCCCTCAGGCCCCTTCTCTAGCCAATCCTTGCCCTACCCCCAGCCCAGGAATCACTGTTCTGATTTTTTTTCCACCATAAATTAGTTTTACCTGTGAAATAAAGCCTCCCCACCCCCCCATCTCATTTTAAAAGAAAACGATAAAGGCTTTAGATACCATCTTATTTTCAGATCCAGTCAACAAAATCTGGCCTCAATTTTCAAGTGAGAAAGTATTTGATAAAGTTAATCCAACAATCACTTTCCTTCTTCAAACTCAGCAGCACATGACAGGTGTCCACTATCTCCTCAAAACAGGGGCTTCATCTCCAGCTGACCTCTAAACGTGAGGGCCCTGGGGCATCATCAGACCCCCTTCCCCCAGGCACCCTCTCCCCTCAGGGACCTCCTGCTCTGCCCAGATGTTAAATACACTCATCTAGGGTCCGACAACTCCCCACGTCTGTCCCCTGGCAGAGCTTGCTAGATACCCTCTACCTGGTAGTTCTACTTGGGCGTCCAGACATCACACACTGTTCAGAGAGCAGGAGTTTAAATATTATGACAGTGAAAAGGAATGTCGCCTTCCCAACCCTGTCATTCAACCACCCATTTGTCCTGTGAAGGCAATCAATCAATACCATTGTTACTGATCTGTTATGTGTCCTGACAAAGACACTGTGTGAACCAAGCTGTATCTTGATTGTAATGGTAGTTACATGAATCTATACATAGGATAAAACTGCATAGATACACACACACACACACACACACACACAGGCGCGCGCGCGCACATACACACACGAGTGAATGTAAAACTGAGTTAGGTCTGTAGTCTGGTTAACGGTATCATGTGAATGTCAGTTTCCTGACATTGCTATTGCACTACAGTTAGGTAAGATGGCGCCATTGGGGGAAGCTGATGAAGGGTTCATGGGATTCTATATACGACTTTTGCAATTTCCTGTGAGTCTATAATTATTTCAAAATAAAAAGTTAAAAATATCCTGTGCATACGTTATTTTTTATACAAACTGGGGCTCCTAACGCGTTCTGCACCTTGCTTTTCTCGACTGGTATCTCATATCTTAAAGGTCAGTCCATATCAGCACGTATCAAGCTGCATTACCTTTAACAGCCGTGCAATGTGCTCCGTGATATGGCTGCACCATAACATCCCCAGCCCCCTAGTCATGGACATTCTGGTTGTTTCCAATCTTTAAAAGTTCACCAGGTACACAGAACATTTCATATATGCATATCTTCAAAGAATTTCCGTAGGATAAAGGGTATGTACATTTCTTTATTTTGCCAGCTACTGCCAAGTTTTACCAAATGACCCTACCCACCACCAGTGCACGAGGGTTCCTATTTACCCCTTCACCAAGAAATTATCAAATGTTTCCATCACTGTCAGGGAGACGAGAAACAGTGTGACAACTGTGGTTGGGGTCCTGCTTGTTCTAGTCTATCATTAGTGAGGCCAAACACCTCTTCAGATTTAAGAGCTGTTTGCACTTCCTCTTCCATGAACTGTTTCATTTCCTTCACCCGTTTTTCTTCCAGGTTGGGCTTTTCTGACTTATGGAAGTTCTTTATGTGTTGAAGAAAGCAGTCCTTTGTGATGTTATTATTTTCTCCAACGTGATGTCAATCTTTTGACATTGGTTATGGTAATATCACTGCGGTGGCTTCTCTTGCTGCGGAGCATGGGCTCAAGGTGCGCGGGCTTCAGTAGTTGTGGCTCACGGGCTCTAGAGCGCAGGCTCAGCAGTTGTGGTGCACGGGCTTAGCTGCTCCGCAGCATGTGGGATCTTCCCCGATCAGGGATGGAACCCGTATCCCCTGCATTGGCAGGAGGATTCTTAACCACTGCGCCACCAGAGAAGTCCCAGTTTTGGTACTTTTTGATAGCAAAAGTTTTATTTTTAAGTAGCTGAGTTTATCAATCCTTATTTTTATGGCTTCTGGATTTTGACATACTCAGAAATGCCTGCACCACTCTGAGATCATAAAATAATTCTCCACGTTTTCTTCTACTATTCTCACTGTTCCATTAAAAAATTTTTTTCATAAACTGGATATGTGTGTGTGTGTGTGTGTGTGTGTGTGTGTGTGTGTGTGTGTATTTCCCTCCCAGGTAGCTACCAGTTGCCCAAACACCATTTACAAAAAGGCCTTCTATCCTACACTGATATGCATAAGGCACATACAAAACTCTGGGTCAGTTTGTGACCTTTACTCAGCGTTTTTAACTAGAATGCCCCCTAATCCTACACCCTCCTCCTAAGACTAACCTTTTGCCCAAACTTACCTTCTTAGTACTAAAACCGCCTTCTGGCCAATTGCTCAAACCGGAAACCATTCTCTCACCACATCCAGTCAATCCACCAACAAAGGCTCCATCAGTGATACCGTCAAAATACATGCGGGACACCCCAAATCTGTCAGTTCTCAAACCTCCTCTGCCACCTCCGCCTGAGCCACAGGTGGATGTCGAAATACCCTCCTCTCCCACCTCTGCTCTCAGCTCCCTATCCTCGCCACTGTCCCCTCCCCCATGCAGTTCCCACACAAAACTGAAAGGAATGCTCTCTAAAAGCACAAATTGGTTATTGCAGCCCTGCTTAAAATCCTCTGCCTGCGTCCCCCGGGCCCCCAGAATCAAATCTAGACTCCTGCCTGCGCCGCCGCCCTCACCCAGCCCGTCGCACTGGCCTTCTTCCTGCGGGTTCCTGGGACGAGTCAAGGGCTCTGTGCTTCTGGGACCTCGTGCCTGCTGTTCCCTCTGGCCACGACACTCTCCCCAGATCTGCACGGGCCTTTCACCCCAGAGTCTTGGCTTCAGTGTCAGCTTTAAAGGCCGTCCCTCCCCCCAACTCTGTCGCCACACCCCACTCTCACCCCATCATTCCCTTCCAGGGGCCCCCTATCTTTCTTAATCCTGATCACCTTACACTCTCTGGGTCCAAGTCAATGAAAACTTGAATGAAGAATGAATGAAGTGGCCAAGCGTAAAGACAACGCTCCGTATAAAGTACCTGGTACAGCTGTTCACTCAAGGCAAGCGTGACAAACCAAAGGACGGGGCCAAGAGGATGTGACCAGAGGCCAGCAGGGCCGGCTGAGGTGGACCCGACCTCCTTAGGGAGCAAAGCAGGGAGTAAATCAATAGGGTGGGAATCAACCAGAGACAGTGACAGAGAAAAACCTGAAACCATAAGCAGCTCAAGGAGTGCAGCGAAGGGTTTCATTCATTGCCAACAGGGGAAAAGCAAGTCAGCCACACCTTCTCCTTAAACAAAAAGGAAAAGAGATAGGGGTGGGAGCTTTGAACAGTAAAAATAAATAAATAAAATAAGCCAGAAACTCAGATAGGAATTTCATTCAATTAACTAAACTCCTGCAAGCTGGAACATACATCACCTTTCTGGAACCAGCTGATTTTAAGTTCCTTACTCACTCTGAAGCTTTACAGGAGCAAAGGTCCCCTGGTTCTCCAGTATAATTCCTTACATATTTATTCCGTACTTGTTAGGTGGAACCCATTATAGTGAAGTCCAGTACAAAGCTATCACTAAACCATGAAATGCTAAACCGTGAAATTTTGGCCTTACATGGTAACTTCATAAACTAGCTCCCCCTATCAGAAAACACCAAGGAAATGAAATGTGACTACAATATCCGGTAGAGATGGAAATAATAGCTAACACTGAAGCCTCTTAGTGGACACCGGGTATTGTTCGAAGTTCTTTACACATATTAAATCATCTAATCCTCCTAAGAACCCTGAGAGGTAGGTACTTAAGAGGAAACGGAAGCACAGAGAAGTGGCGCAAACAGTCCAGGATCACACAGCCTGGAAGTGGCCGAGCCGGCCAGGCTGGCTCCGAGCCTGAATTCCTATCCACAGAGCAATTCCGCACCGCGCGTGCCAGGAGGTTGAGCACGGCTACGCTGGCCCTGGGCTGGGCTCTGAAAAACACATGCAGCTGTGACAGACAGGTGGGCACTTCAAAGCCACTCGAGAGGAACAGGACAAACACACGTCTCTGCACACGCAGGCACACACGATGACGTGTGCAAGGGACATGATTTACAGCAACTCAGACAAGCAGAGGGTGTCCACGGTGTGGACACAGAGAGTTAGGATAGCACTCCGGGGCCAGAGCTTTGAATGGAAATATGCTCCGCCCACAACATCACGTGTTTAGATGCAAGGAATAAATATTAAACAGCCTTACTTCCGAGATACCTTCACACAGAACCAGAGAAGGTGACCCAGGGAATGTGGCACAGTGCCTGTATTTTTGCCTAAAAAGGTATTCCTAAGTTTCAAGTGAAAAATTATAATTTCCAGTCTGTATTCAATGCTACCCTCAGACTGAAGCCTGTCATGGTAATGGCATAAACAAACACACACACAAAGTAGTTAAAGTTCCTGTCACCCCAGCTTGCAGCAGTGTTCGTGCACTCTGGTAATACTTACAAAAGCGCATGGATATATTACATCCCTCAGTGACCGCAAACCCAGGGAGGGAAACATTATTACAGATGTTCTATCACTTTCTTGGAACACTCAAACTCCTACTGGATACTTTATGAGACAGTTTTCCCCTTTCACTGAAAACAAAACCCCCATGATGAAGGCTGTGCTAAACAACATCAAGAAGGAAATTTCGTATTTTTGCCACACTCCCACCACCCCTGCCCCCGAGCTATCCATTTTGAACTTGCTGTCAGATATAGTAACATGTGCCAGGTGCCCATTATAGGTCCCAGCCCTCCTAAGGCCCAGGGAACATCTCACCTCATACAGGAGCCCTGTATGGGAGGAATGAACAAGAAAGATGTGAAATCTTCCAAACAGCTTGCCCAGGGGCGCCCAGACCCTGGGTCACTGACATGTCCAGGACTGCAGAGGAGGTATTCTGAAGTGCCAGATTACTCTCCTGCTCCAGACTCAGGTATTCTAATAAAATACAAAGGTTCCACTTCCTTATTTGTGAAACAGAAAAATTTCTGCCTCTCTTACTGCATCCATTACCTGGTTCCCAAAGCTTTGAAAGATATGTGAAATTAATAGTAATCAATTAACTAAAAACACATCGTTAAACTCATAATAAAATTAAAAAGCAAATTTCTTGTTGGGGCAAAACCTGGTGAGGACAAGTGGCCTTGTTTCTTTGTATCAAAGAAAATTTTCACCTCCACTTAATATGCTTCATGTGTGTATGAATTAAAACAAACGTATTGGGACTTCCCTGGTGGCACAGTCGTTAAGAATCCACCTGCCAATGCAGGGGACATGGGTTCAAGCCCTGGTCCGGGAAGATCCCACATGCCGCGGAGCAACTAAGCTTGTGCGCCACAACTACTGAGCCTGCGCTCTAGAGCCCGCGAGCCACAACTACTGAGACCGCATGCCTAGAGCCCCGTGCTCTGCAACGGGAGAAGCCATCGCAAGGAGAAGCCTGCACACTGCAAGGAAGAGTAGCCCCCACTCCATGCAACTAGAGGAAGCCCGTGTGCAGCAACGAAGACCCAATACAGCCAAAAATAAATTAAAAAAATAAAATTTAAAATAATAATAAAACAGATGTATTGTCACAAGCATAAACTTTTAAATTTCTGGATTAATGTTTTACTATTTCTTCCCCCTAAAAATACTATCTAAAGTTTTCCTCTTGATTTGTAAACACATCACACTTTGGAGAAAACAAATTTCACTTCCAACCCTAAGATTCTGGAGAAAAAGTATTTTCATTTAAAAACAAACCAAAAAAAACACCTCAAGATATTATCTGGAAGTCGTCTCCACACATCATACTTTCTCTCGAAAGCCCTTCTAGAGTAACCAAGGCAACAGAATACAGACATATTCTGTTTCTACCTTGTCCTTTATTGGAATGCTCACAACTTTCCAAAAGTCACTCTCACCATTCCTAAAGTTGAGGATTTATAGTAATTGATTCTCTCCCACTTAACATTGATTTAACCCTCCCAAACTGGCAAGTTTTACAGTTAATCAAAATTAAGAATTAGGGGACAATATGGTTGACAACCACCGTATTTACTGGCAAAAACTGACAGCATCTGAGGGCTGGGAAGGGAAAAGAGTGTAGGTCAGGGTATGACAAGCGCCCAAGAAAAAGCCACAGTAACTTGGAGGAAGGCATTTAGGTGGCAGAGGCCCTGAAAATTAACATGCTCTTTGCATCACACACACAAATATTGAAAATATTCAGCTTTGATAGCTCATGATCTGATTGAGATGAATCTTACACAACTATTTCCAGACTACAATACACAGCATACAGACATTTTTTTCAACAAAGAATGTTCTATCCACTAATTTAAATTATTCTGCAAATTAGAACAAGATCCTCATTAAGCAATCAGCTCGACAGTTCAGTTGAGGGTGAGAAGGAAGAAGCAGGGGGCTCCTCGAGAGGCTAAGAGAGAGGAGGCCACGTGCCATCAGAAAAGCAGTTAAAAATAAGCAGATGCCATAGGCTCCCAGCTACCCCTGCCCCCATTCCGACGCTCTGGCTGAACACTGTCCAATAGAAATATAATGCGAGTCATATCTAATTTTAAATTTTCAAGTAGCCATGTTAAAAAAAAAAAGAGTAAAATGAAACCAGTGACATTAATTTTAATAATATATTTGCATTAACGCAATATGTTCAAAACATTATCATATCAACCTGTACGATTTAAGTAGAAAAAAATTACGAATGAGGTATTTTACTTTTTTTTCCATACTGTTTAAAATCAGGTGTGTCTTTTTCACTGGGAGCGCATCTCCATTGGGTCTAGCCACATTCCAAGCGCTCAAGAGTCCCTTGCTATCAGTGGCCACTTTCCTGGGCAGCTCACATCGCCTTTAGGCAGACCCTTGGTTCTTAAATACCTAACTACATATGCGGGGACGGGGAAAATACCCGACTCCAGAAAAATTCACCCAATCAGGGTGCAGGCACAACCTCTCGGGACCAGCCGGAGCTTTCCAGCTGGACCACACCCCTGCAATGACCGTCCCCAATAGGAAATTTCACGGTAATAGGATCTGACAGGTCTTCATTCTTTAAGGGTGGGGAAAAGAAACCTAAAGCCCGGACGTCTCCGTATCCACAATATGACAGGAAACCATTCGCCGCGCGTCCTAGACGTGCGCCCCGCGCAAAAAAAAAAAGGGGGGTGGTGGTGGGGAGTAACCCGAAATAAACGAGCCAAGAGCCCCGCGAGCATCCTTCCCGCCCCCAAACCCAAGGTACTGAATTAGGGGTCCTAGATCACCGAATCAGATACAAAAAATAGGAAAAAAAGAATCCTTTTCTTTTTTTTTTTTTAGTTAACCAGAGAGGAGGTATTTTGCCAACGGAAACATGCTGGAA
>NW_020173198.1:13855241-13875174 GCF_003031525.2 Neophocaena asiaeorientalis asiaeorientalis | reverse complement strand
CGCGGGGTGGAGCCAATAAAGGGCCAAGCGGTTCCGGGACGCACCCGTCCTGAGAACTGATTGGGGCGGACATGCAATTCAAATTGATGGGTGTTTTTTCTGGGCAGCGGCCCCGGGGCAGAAGAGCAGGGAGTTAGAACAGTGTCTAACATGGAACTGACCTAGTTTCGGGTGTCGGGAGCCCTCCCCTGAGATACTGTTTATTTAGCAAATCCTTATCCGGTACTTCCTACTTTCCTAGTTGTAACTCTGTGGAGCCTCTGGGCAACCATTGTTGTCCCCTTTCCCGCAGATGAGGAAGGGGAGCACGAAGCTCCGCGGCAGCTCTGTGATGGACCCTAGAGGGCCTGGCCCCCTGTCCTTCAGACCCGCCGCCCCCCAAATGCCACCTCATACACCTGTATTTTCAACAGCCGACTGTGTTCGGGGCTCAACAGCGGGCAAGGCAGAGTCCCTGCCCCATAAGGGGATGGGGGGTGGCAGTGGGAACCCACAAGGATGCAAAAAAAAAAAAAAAACAGTTTCGGGCAGTGAAAACCAAGAAGACTAGATCAGGGTAATGAGACCATGATGGGAGGGCTCCACTTAAGGTGGGATGAGTGAGGGCGGGGTGGAGATCTGAGAAGATGACAGCCGTGCAGAGACGGGGAATGTGCTCCAGGAAGAGGGAAGGTCAAGTGCAAAGACCCTGAGGCTGGAGCTTGGTGCCTGGGGAACAGGAGGGGCCTCTTTGGTGGGTGTTTTTGAGGGGAGAAAGGTCTGAGTAACAGAGGGGCCACAATTTGGAGTTTCTTCTGTGTGGTGCTAATGAGTCTGAATTGGGAGTGACACAATGTGAGCTACATTTCAGGAAGTTCTCACTACTGTGCAGAGACTGGGCGGTAGGAGGGACAAGAGGTGAAGCCGAGGCCGGGAGACTAGCTGGGTGGCTCTGACAGTCGTCTGGCTGACGTAGGTTTATAAACCAGATGTACTAGCTCAGGCCGCTATAACAAAATACCACAGACCTGGAGGCTTAAACGAGAATTCATTTTCACACCGTTCTGGAGGCTGGAAGTCCAAGATCAGGGTGTTGTGTTGGCAGGGTTGGTTTCTGATAAGAACTCTTTCCTTGGTCTGCAGGTGGCCACCTTCTCACTGTGTCCTCACATGGCCTTTCCTCTGTGCATAAGCATTTCTCTTCCTATAAGGACACCTGTCATTTTGGATTGGGGCTGCACTCTTATGACTCCATGTAACCTTAGTTACTTCCACAAAGGCCCCATCTCCAGATACAGTCACTTTAGTGCTTCGGGTTTCAACATATGAATTTGGAGAGGACACAGTTCAGTCCATAAGACCAGGTAAGCACTGTGACAGAAACATTCAAGGAGAGCTGATAGGAAGTGGCTTTAGGGGAGGCCCTCTGAGGAAGGAGTTCTGCTCATCACTCAGGTCTCAGCTCAGACATCTTCTCTTGGAGAGGCCTTCCCTGACAGCCACCTAAAATTGCCGGTTAACTCAGCACCCTGTTTGGTCATCACTCCCTGGAATGACCTTGTTTAATCATTTGGGTGCTTATTTGTGGTCTTCCTCCGCCCCTCCTAGGACAGCAGAGACCCTTCCTGCTTTGTTCTCTATTCCCAGCCCCTAGAATAGTGCCTAGAACTCTGTAAACATTTCTCAAATGGATGTCCCTGTGAAACTTGGAGCTAAGATCTGCAGGATGAACAAGAGGTAATGAGCTGCAGGGGTGCGTGGAGAGAGAGGAAACATTTTAAGTCAGAAGATGCTGAAAGGCCAGATTGGCTGGATCACAGAGAGCTGGGTAGGGTCCCAGGGAGGTGAGACAGGAGATGAGCAAGGGCCAGGCCCTGAAGGCTACTGTAAAGCTACGTGAAGCTGGACATCATTCTGCCAGTACAAGGAAAAACTCTATGGGACTGTATAAGTTTCCTATGGCTGCTGTAACAAATCACTACATACTTAGTGGCTTAAGACAACACATATTTATTATCTTACCTTTCTGGAGGTCTGACATCTGAAATGGTTCTCACTGGGCTAAAGTCAAGGTATGGGCAGGGCTGGTTCCTTCTGGAAGCTCTAGGAAAGACTATTCTCTTGTCTTTCCCAGCTTCTAGGGGCTGCCTGCCTTCCTTGGCTCATGGTCCTTCCATCATCTTCAAAGCCAGAAACGACTGGTCAAGCCTGTCTCAGGCTGCATCTCTCCAACTCAGCTTCTGATGTCACATCTCCTCTGACGCTCCCTCTTTCTTCTTTCCGTTATAAGTACCCTTGTGATTATACTGAGCCCATCCAAATAATCCAGGATGATCTCCATATGTATATATGGAAGAGTTCTTATGAACAGAACATATGTATTCTAAAGAAGAGAAGGCAAACAAGGCCTGTTCTGTTTAGATAGGTTTTGTTTTTGCTAAGGTACGTTGAATTAGTTTGTGATCCCATTCTTCTGACTCACCTTGGATTCTCTACTCCTCTGTAGGTTGTTCTGTCAATTCTCAACTGTTTAAGGAGTCAACATATAAGTCTGTCTTTTGTTGCCTTGGTTTTCCTTTCAGCTGGGCACCAAATTAGGAATCTTAGTTTAAGAACCTCATCTCCTAGCACTCATCTGGAAATATGGGAGTGAGTCCTTGGGCCATGGACATCTCTGGACAGCAGCTCTTGTTACTATCCAGGCAGTAACAGCAGTGGTAGTTCTGTGTCATGTATAAAGTTCCCCAAGATTCTCAGCTGAAGCTGGCATGCACACTTGACAAAAGTGGTTTTTGTTTTATACATTCACATCCTAAGTCCCCACCAAAGGAAAAACAAAGTGTTTATATCATTATAAACACCATTCTCTCTCATCCAAGCTCCTCCAAATAAACATAAAGTGAATGTTCTAGAATGAATGTTTGTGTCCCCTCTCCCAAATCCATATATTAGAAATCCTAACCCCCAATGTGATGATATTAGGAGATGGGCCTTTGGGAGGTGATTAGGTCTTGAGGGTGGAGCCCTTATAAATGAGATTAGTGCCCTTATAAAAGAGGCACAAAGGAGATGATTTCTCTCCCCATCATGTGAGGACACAAAGAGAAGACAGCCTCCTGCAAGCCAGGAAGAGGGTCTCACCAGACATCAGATCAGCTGGCACCTTGATCTTAGACTTCCCAGCTGTCATATCTGTGAGAAATAAATGTCTCTTGTTTAAGCCACCCAGTCTATGGTATTTTGTGAGAGCAGCACGTACGAACTAAGACAGTGAACATCTAAGATACAAGCATCTGGTCAGTATGGGGTAGCACAGTGGTGGAAGGAGAGGGACTTTGGAGTTTGGGAAACAAGGGCTAAATCCCAACTTGCTCCTTACCCATCTGGACGGCCCTGGGCCAGTTTCTTACATCTCTGTCTTGAGCTCATCATCTTTCTTTTCTTTTCTTTCTTTTTTTTTTGGCTGTGTTAGGTCTTTGTTGCTGCACGCGGACTTTCTCTACTTGCGGCGAGCGGGGGCTACTCTTCCTTGTGGTGCGCGGGCTTCTCATTCCGTGGCTTCTCTCGTTGTGGAGCACGGGCTCTAGGGCGTGTGGGCTTCAGTAGTTGTGGCACACAGGCTTAGTTGCTCCGCAGCATGTGGGATCTTCCCAGACCAGGGATTGAGCCCGTGTCCCATCCCCTGCATTGGCAGGCATATTCTTAACCACTGCTCCACCAGGGAAGTCCCTACATCATCTGGGCAGGGTGCACTTGCACCCCACCCCACGCCCAGACACTGTGAGGTATGCTCCGCAGTACCCCTGGGAACTACTGCATTTGGAGAAACTATTCTTGAGGGGCGTGACAGAAGGGTGAGAGATCTCTTAGGTATCCTGAGGTGGCAAAATGCTTGAGAGTCACTGGCTTAAAAATGGAACCTCAGAGATATACCCACAACTTGAGGCCACTATCATGGTATTATCTACGGAAATGGATTGACCACAGGGCCAACCTCAAATAAGAATGAAAATAAAAACGATCCATTTTCAAATATTACACACCTGTACCAGAAAAGGAAAACCTTCCATTTTATAGCAACTCAGAACACGAAAGGCATGTGTTAAAATATTTGCCAAATGACCCCATGATACTGTGACAAGCCACATGTACTGAATTTTGTCAGCACTCATATGGAAATCTGTTCTGGAACCTACATGTGCAGCATAAAAAAATTTTTATATTATTACATTCCTTCTTGAATAAGCAAGTAAATTGATTAATCACTGCGAATCACCTGGGCTATATTTCTTCCACATTCTGCTTTGATGAAATGCTGAAGTATAAGAAAGATACAAAAAGTATTGACTGGATTCTTTTATTTGGCTTTTTAGGGGGTATATGGATTAGGCATTTGCTTCCTCTCCACTTTCTCTTGGTATTTACCTTGTGTTCTTCAGCCTTGAAGATGGCTTGCTAAAACCCCTGCCCACGGGCTGGTTGCATGGACATCAACTTACATGTGTAACTAACTGCAAGCGGGCTCCTAAACACTGTATAAGGCAGGAGAGCCCTAATTATCCAAGGGGGAAAAAAAAGGAGCATATACATAAATAATCGGGGGAATAATGAGATAGACTTTGTGTTTTACTTGTCAGCACTTTTTCCAGGAATTCTTTGGAGCTCCCCTCCCCCCCATACGAAGTTTAGTGCCACAGTGTATAGCACAGTTGCTTGCTTTTATTTGAGGAGACACATTTGACATTCAGAAAAAGAGTTGATCCAACTTCTAGGAGCTTCTGGGGACAGAGGATCATGAGAAATCAGGAGTGCTGCCTTCCCAGTAGGAATTCTTTCCAATTCTTTCGCCAACTTCTTTCTGCCCCAAGTTGGGAATACAGGAGTCCCTTTTCCATGCATTCTGTCTTCCAGTCCTTACCTGTTCCCAGCTGGCTTTTCCTTCCCCATCCTCTGATTAATCTTGCCCATGATTTCTACTGCCTCCAACCTCTGGGACTCAAGCCACCTGGAACTGGTCCTTCTGGAATGGTGGATGGGATCCAGGGAGCTCCGTTCATCTGTTCAACAAATATAAGTGCCAGCTACATTCAGGGCACTTTGCTGAATTCCAAAACCTACAAGTCACGCTTCCTACACTCAAGATACTGAAAATTAAATTTGCTGTTTGATCCCCCAAGTGGTGGACTTGGGAAATAGAAAATTAGAACAGGAAAGCACAGGGACCCCTATGAGGAACCAGAAACACAGGCTAAGGGAACCTGATCTGTAGGATGTAGGGTCCAAGATCTTTGTCCTTTAACATGTGAGATCCTCAGGACATGTGTAAATGAGGAGAATTAACATGAAATCAGAAGAAAACTTACCACCGATGCTGCAGTTTAAAAGGTACTTTCTGCCTCAATTAAAGGAAACTGCTGTCAGGCTCCTTTAATCCAACTAATCTACAATAGAGTGTTTTTTAAAAAACATGTTGAAGGATCTAATTTTACTCAGTCTTTTATAGCCTTTGGCAGGGTGCCAAGACTTATTAGGAAATTGCAGAAAACATAAATATAAAAAATGTACAAGTTCTCCCTTGAATAACCACACGAATGTTTCCAAAAACATGTCCAAAGCCATTTTTCCCTTCTGTGAAGTTGTTATAAAATGTACTTAGCACAGACCTACATCTGCTGCTCTAGACTGATTTATAGCAAAAATTTAAATGAATGTATTTTAAAGACATTTGCAAAAAGGAATAAATGTGAATAAATTCTAAATCTGAATCATGGTCATCTGGTTGTGCTGTAAATTTTAAATATCAAAACAAAACAAGGGCTTCCCTGGTGGCGCAGTGGTTGAGAGTCTGCCTGCCGATGCAGGGGACACGGGTTCGTGCCCCGGTCTGGGAAGATCCCACATGCCGTGGAGCGGCTGGGCCCGTGAGCCATGGCCGCTGAGCCTGCGTGTCCGGAGCCTGTGCTCCGCGACGGGAGAGGCCACAACAATGAGAGGCTCGCGTACCGCCAAAAAAAAAAAAACCTGAGCCAGCTCTTCTCCCTAACATTCAGCATCCATCCTTCAGGCATGATATTTAAGGCATGTGTCTTCATTAGGAGAGATGTTTCTAGGAGCATGCGTGTGTGTGTATGTTGCAACCAAAATAATTCATATAGGGACTTCCCTGGCGGTCCAGTGGCTAAGGCTCCACGCTCCCAATGCAGGGGGCACGAGTTTGATCCCTGGTCGGGAAACTAAGATCCTGCATTGCTGCACCATGTGGCCAAATAAATAAATTAATTAATTATATTCCTATGGAAATACAAAAAAAATCTTTCATGTATTTCACACAAATTTATTATAGGATAGACTTAAATCTCTTGTTTCTTTTCTAGAATAAACATATCTAATGAGGTTGGTTTTTTTTTTTTTTTTTGGCTGCATTGGGTCTTCGTTGCTGCACACAGGCTTCTTATTGCGGTGGCTTCTCTTGTTGTGGAGCATGGGCTCTAGGTGCACAGGCTTCAGTAGTTGTGGCACACAGGCTTAGCTGCTCCACGGCATGAGGGATCTTCCCAGACCAGGGCTTGAACCCGTAGCTTCCTAAGTTGGCAGGCGGATTCTTAACCACTGCGCCACCAGGGAAGTGCAACATATCTAACTAGGTTTTAAACATTATTGGGTTCAACGTAACTTTGTAAGAGCTTTCTTTGATTCTCAATTCAAATGTTAATTTTCTTCACCTCATCTACAGTATGCACAAAGTCTGTCTTGCTTTTCTTCAGCTTTGATCAGGGGAATTGGTTTCAAGTCTGCTAGTTTATCCCTAGTGAACATTAGAGTAGTGTGGCACCTTTCTTTTTGGGAGGACATCAAATTCTAGCAAAGAAGTCCCTCTAATCAAGGGGACCCAAAATCTTAGTGATTCAGTTACCTTTTGGGTGGCGAGTTCCTTCTCCAGCACAATATTTTACTGGTATTTTCTTTCTTTCTTCCTTTCTTTCTTTCTTCCTTCCTTCCTTTCTTTCTTGCCGAGCCATGCGGCTTGCGGGATGTTAGTTCCCAGACCAGGGATTGAACCCGGGCCCCCGGCAGTGGAAGCTTGGAGTTCTAACCACTGGACCGCTGGGAAATTCCTTACTGGTGTTTTCTTTAAAGAAGTTCATGAATGGGTATGTCAAGAATTTTTTAGTAGTAATGATCTTTAACTAGTGAATCCTGCTTACCCTAGATTAAGGCAGAAAACAAATTTATAAGCACGTGTAATTTAATCATCCAGGTAAAGCCAGCTTCGATGTCAAGAAAACCCAGTCTTTCTCCATCTGTCAACTCTGCTTTTCATTCTCAGGCAGGTCCTCCGCTTGTGGGGGCGTTCCAGGCTTATGGGGCATCTTCTCAGCAACCGCCACAAGTCCCGCAAATATCCAAGGCCTGACTCTCACTGGCCGGAACTGGGTCATATGACCATCTGGAATCAATCACTGAGACCAGGGGGATGTTACACAATTGTGTTGTTATACACTTACATTGTATACAATTGTGTTAGACAGTGATGACTTGGGCTTCAACTATATACTCACCCCTGGAACTGGGGATGGTGTCAACCCCACCAAGAAACGGAGAAGGATAGTTCCTCCAAGGAAGAGTGCTGATACCTAAAGAAGGTTATGAGTGGATAGTACCTATGTCCAAAACAGGGACTCTATTTCTAGTAAGATAATAAACTGATATAGGTCTTCTTCTGTTCCAATTCTCTACTCTCCTAGGCAATCTCATTCACAGCTCTGGCTTCCACTGTCATTTATGTGCTGATGGCTTTTCCATCTACATCTCTAGCCCAGATCAGTCCTCTGAACCCATACCCAAAATATAGTCCAACTGCCTACTTAGTATCTCTTCTTGGATATCTCAGAAGCATTTCCAACACAGCATCTCAGAAGCTGAACTCGTGGCCTCCTTCTCCCCATGTGACACTTTCTCAGGGACACCTTCCCTAACTTTCCCAGATAGATCAAATCTGCTGAGCAGAGGCATTCAGCGTATCATGTACCTCCCTCCGCTTGTAACTAGATACAAGTGCAAGGTTACATTTGTTTGTATATTGTCTGATTCATGTCTGTCTCCCTCACTAGACTGTAAGCCGCATAAGGGTAGGGACTGTATCTTTTTTCCTCAACATCATATCCCATAGAGACTGGAACACAGATATTCAGTAAATATTTAATTGACTACGTTAGTATTTATTGATGTATAGCTATTTACTGAGAAACATGTCCCACTGCTACATAAATACTCTCTAAAAAAGACAGTTTGCTAGTAAGAAATTAATCCAAAGTACAGCAGATCAGATGGGTGGTGGTAGATAGAAAGACATTGGTTATGAATACATGCTCCTAGACACCCACTGCTCTGAAACACAGAGATCCTAAGGGGAATTTAAAAGGCCACCTTGAGGGACTTTCCTGGTGGTCTGGTGGTTAAGACGCTGCAGTTCCACTGCAGGAGGTGCAGGTTCAATCCCTGGTCAGGGGAATAAGATCCCTCATGCCACGCGGCCAAAAAAAAATAAAAATTAATGTAAAAGGTCACCTTGAAACATTTCCATGAGCATGAAGGCTCTTGGAAGACATGCAAGTCAAAAAGGATACAGGCAACATTTTATATATATATTTTTAAATTTCATATGTATACACTTATATATTCTAATATTTTCTATTTCTATTCAATATTAAAGTATATTTATTCAGTTCTACATTTGGGTTCCTTTATAGTTTTTATTTTCTTTTGCAGTACCCGGGCCTCTCACTGTTGTGGCCTCTTCCGTTGCGGAGCACAGGCTCTGGACGCGGAAGCTCAGTGGCCATGGCTCACGGGCCCAGCCGCTCCGCGGCATGTGGGATCTTCCCCGATCGGGGAACGAACCTGTGTCCCCTGCATCTCAACCACTGCGCCACCAGGGAAGCCCTACATTTGGGTTCCTTTAAAGTGTATATGGCATTAATATTTTTCTCTAAGGTTTTATATAGAGTTTTTGTTACAATTAAAAGGCTATAACTTTTCATTAAGTTTTCTAAGCTATTAAAAAAATTTTATTGAATGATTCTTTAAATTCTATAATGCTTTATAATTTTCAAAAGTTTCACACACACGATTTCATATAATCCCATAATAACCCTTTATCTCCCCACTCCTATATTGCCCCTCCCCACTTCCCTCTCCCCACTCGTTTTTTTTTTTTTTTTTTCTGTACGCGGGCCTCTCACCATTGTGGCCTCTCCCATTGCGGAGCACAGGCTCCGGACACGCAGGCTCAGCGGCCATGGCTCACGGGCCCAGCCGCTCCGCGGCATGTGGGATCTTCCCAGACGGGGGGACGAACCCGTGTCCCCTTCATCGGCAGGCAGACTCTCAACCACTGCGCCACCAGGGAAACCCTCTCTGCTTGTCTGTTCTCTGTTTCTGTGAGTCTACTTCTTTTTTGTTTTATTCACTAGTTAGTTGTATTTTTTAGATTCCACATATAAGTGATATCATAAAGTATTTGTCTTTCTCTGTCTGACTTATTTCACTTAGTATAATGTCCTCCAAGTTCATCCATGTGGCTGCAAATGGCAAAATTACATTCTTTTGTACAGCTAAGTAGTATTCCATTGTATATGTATATACCACATCTTCTTTATCCATTCATCTGTTGATGGCCACTTATGTTGCTTCCATACCTTGACAATTGTAAATAACCCTACTATGAGTTAGGGTGCATATATCTTTTTGAATTAGTATTTTGTAACATTTTATACTTAGTTATGAAAATCAAGCAATTATTAAATAACATTCTATCCATCGTGACTGAGATGTCCCTGTGATAGAAGTCATCCTGCCAGGAGGAAATAAAGCACAGACTGATAAGATCAGAGAAAAGGTCAGGCAACAAAATGCAAAGACAAGGAAGGAAAAGTCAACAATAAGAAGTGATCAGCCAGGGAGCAAACTGGGAGCAAACTGTCCTTCGAAGAAGCCAATTCTGTGACAAAGTTCAACATGTTTAAGAAACAAAAGTAGCAGTTCTGGTGGAAATTTTTGTGTTATGTGCTTTTTACCAAAAAAAATTTTTTTTAAAGTAGAAGCTCTGGAAATTATTTACTTCATAAAAGCAATTAAGTAAATTCCTAAAAGGCTGTGAAGTAAAATAGCTTTTTAAAAGTGAGGAACTGGGCTTCCCTGGTGGCGCAGTGGTTGAGAGTCCGCTTGCCGATGCAGGGGACACGGGTTCGTGCCCCGGTCCGGGAGGATCCCACATGCCGCGGAGCGGCTGCGCCTGTGAGCCATGGCCGCTGAGCCTGCATGTCCGGAGCCTGTGCTCCGCAACGGGAGGGGCCGCGGCAGTGAGAGGCCCGCGTACTGAAAAAAAAAAAAAAAAAAAAAAAGTGAGAAACTGTTAATTGTATAGATAAAAGCCATTCATATACTAAAAATCCATTTTGGAAGGCAAAAGACCCCAGAGGAATACTAGAATATTATAGGTCAAATGCAAAAGTTAAGAGAAAGGATATGGGAAAAGTGAACAGCATTCACGAACTGCAGGAAGAAAATAAGGTGGATCTAAACAACCACAATATCAAGAGATTAAAAAGTAAAAGTGCTAGGGGAAAAAAAGTAAAATGTTTCCCCATTAAACCCTGAAAGCTTTACTACAGAATATTCTAAGAACATCCTGGTAACATTTGAAACTACCTGCTTTTAGGCATTTCAGCAACTCCAATCTAAAGAGAGAAGGTGACACCAGTAATCTTCTTGGAATTCAGTAATTATTAAATGATCATAGAGAGGACTTCCCTGGTGGCCCAGTGGTTAAGACTTCGCCTTCCAATGCAGGGGGTGCGGATTTGATCCCTGGTTGGGGAACTAAGATCCCACATGCCTCACAGCCAAAAAGCCAAAACATAAAACAGAAGCAATAGTGTAACAAATTCAATAAAGACTTTAAAAATGGTCCACATCAAAAAAAATCTTTAAATGATCATAGAATATATCATTTTATTTAAAAAATCAACAGGTTAGTTTAAACCATTATTGATGTTTCGGTCTAAGTTTCTAAAACGAGCTATCACTAAACTTTTTTTTGCAAGATCAGAGCAAAATTTGACATATAATAAACATGGAATATAATTTACATATTTTATGTGTATACACATATATGTGCAAACATATTTTGTGGGTATAATTAAGCATTGTGCATGAACCATCAACTTGTAATATTTAATTGAATCCAGGTTAACATTATAATTCTGATTTAGTGAGCTCCAAATTAGGACTTTTTTTGGCTGAGTTGGGTCTCCGTTGCTGCTCATGGGCTTTCTCTAGTTGCGGCAAGCAGGGGCTACTCTTCGTTGTGGTGCACAGGCTTCTCATGGCAGTGGCTTCTCTTGTTGCAGAGCATGGGCTCTAGGCACACAGGCTTCAGTAGTTGTGGCACACGAGCTCAGTAGTTGTGGCTCATGGGCCCTAGGGTGCAGGCTCAGTAGTTGTGGTGCACGGGCTTAGTTGCTCCGCGGCATGTGGAGTCTTCCTGGACCAGGGCTCAAACCCGTGTCCCCTGCATTGGCAGGCAGACTCTTAACCACTGTGCCACCAGGGAAATCCCAGGACGGTTTTATTGTATTAGCAGCAGGTGGTATTTTCCAGGCCTCCATTTATTTTCTTTGGTCCCTTCTAGATTTTTACTACCCAAAGTGTAGTCGGTGGACCAGCAACATTGACACTTTGAGCTTGTTAGGAATCTAATTCAGTACACCTGGGGTAGGGCCTGAGGTTTTTGGACATCTTACAAATTCTTAGGCCATGCCAGCACTACTGGTCCATGGACCACACTTTTGAGAAGTGAAATTCCTCTAGAGACTGCCCCATTTGCTTTCTTTAAACTCTATTCCTTTTCTTAGGGGTTGCTGTGTTTTCACCTAAAAAAAAGAGTGGGATATTGGGATTTCCCAGTGCTCCCAGTCAGAAAAAACTATGTTTGAATATGGCAGTTTTATATTCTTTATTCTTTAAGTGGCCAGTTGGATGAAGGTGGTCAAAAGGTACAAATGTCAAGTCATTGTATAATAAGTACCAGAGACTTAATGTACAACATGATAAATATAATTAACACTGCTGTATGTTATATTGGAAAGAAAGTAAATCCTAAGATTTCTCACCACTGAGGAAAAACTTTTTTCTATGTCTTTAATTTTGTATGTATATGAGGTGATGGATGCTCACTAAACTTATTATGATAAGTGTTTAATGAGGTATGTAAGCCAAATCATTACACTGTAACATTAAAGTTATACAGTACTGTATGCCAATTATATCTCAATAAAAGGAAAAACAAAAAAAAGAAATTGTAAACTCCCCCCACACACACACAAAATAAAAGCAAGTCTTTTTCTTCCTTATTTCAGAGGGCTATGGCAGACCACTAGTGACACCCTGTGGCCAATTCTTATAATTACAGTAGCATTTCGGGAGTTTCTTTCCAATGTAAAATTAGACAACCTGAACTTGGGTTTTTAAATGTCAATAGTCTGTGTTTTAATATCACTTAATTTTTTAACTTATTACTTTGAAATAATTATAGATTCAAAGGAGGTTGCTAAGAAATGTATAGGGAAGTCCCGTGTGCTCTTCCCCAGCCTCTCCCAGGGTTAGTGTGTTATACTATCAAAACCGAGACAGACACTGACCGGATTTCACCAGTTATACATGAACTCATTTGTGACAATAGCAATTGACATGTCAAGGAAACCACAACAGACCTATAAGATTATTTTATTTTGGTGCTTAAATAATATTAAATGCAATGACCAACTGGAAATCCTACTTTAGCATTGTAACAACATAAAAAGAATTTTGTATTCTAAAACTCACAATTTTATTGAGTCAAATATTGCAAAAAATGCGATATAGTGAAATAAGCACTGGGCTGAGAACCAGAAAGCTCAGGTTTGACTTTTTGACTGAAGAGAGCTGAAAAACCTTGGGCAGAGTGTGTAATCTCCCTGCATCTCCTATCTCAATACAAAGCTTTTACTTTGTTGGTTTCAGGACTTGTTTCTGTGAGGTTTCTTGAGAAAGAGTATATGTCAAGCCAATGTTTCTGACCTTGCATGTCTGAAAACATCTCTCGTCTAACCTCACATTTGATTGATAATTTTGCTGGGTATAGCTTTTTGAGGTAGGAATTTATTTTCTGTTGGAAATTGGAAGGCATCCCGCATTGTTTTTGTTCTTTCCTAGTTCCATTTTTTTCTTCTTGTTTGGGTGGCTCGTTCATAGTAGGGCTTTCTTCAGATGTCTGTAATTCTTTGCTTCCTGTATTAAGAATAAAGCATCGAAGAGCCAATCAGGAGCTCTGCGAACAGCCTTGTCAACTGGTGAACTTTACAGAAGAAGCATAAAGAGGCCAACCAACTTTTCACTGAGTGAGCCTAGGTCTTTTCTTTTTAAGGTGGTAAGTTTCCTGAGAAAGGAATCTCCCAATCTCCCATGAGAAGTTAGGGGGTGGTAAGAAGGATGGACAAGAAGCCTGATGCCCAGTTGACGTGGGTGACCTTGATTTTAGATCAATACGAGTCAGTTAAAGCATAATGTTTAGCTGCCTCAGTACAGACACCTAAGAAATAAATTCTTATATTGACCAAGTTTCATATATTTTAGGAAACAAGTGGAGCAGGAGAGATAAGCAGAGTTGGAGGGTATTTGAAAGGGAGCGATGATGGTGGGATATGGGGTCTCAGTTAGATGAGGGGGGACATGAAGACACTAGAAGATTCATGGAAAGTGAGAAAATTGGGAGTTTTTGAGTTGGAGGTCTCATGAGAAAAGAATTTCAACAGTGGGAACAATAGTACAAAGGACCTAAGATATTGGAATGACTAAAAGTGAGAATTCAGGGCACTGTGTTATGGGTGATAAGGTCTGGACAAGCCAAAAGGTCATTGGATAGAGAGAGAGCCAAAAACCAAGCCATGGGACTTCCATGGTGGCTCAGTGGTTAAGAATCCGCCGGCCAATGCAGGGGACACGGGTTCGAGCCCTGGTCCGGGGAGATCCCACATGCCGCGGAGCAGCTGAGCCCATGGGCTACAACTACTGAAGCCTGCGCACCTAGAGCCCAAGATTGGCAACAAGAGAAGCCACCGTAGTGAGAAGCCCGCGCACCGTGAGGAAGAGTAGCCCCCGCTCACTGCAACTAGAGAAAGCCCACGTGCAGCAACGAAGGCCCAACACAGCCAATAAATAAATAAATATTTTTTAAAAAAGCAAAAAAAACAAAAGAAAAAGGTATACATATTCTTTGGAGGTGCAGTCCTTAAAAGTTTTCTCTGCATGTTTAATAACAAATTTATAATATGTTTTTCTCAGTCCATTGGAGCTGCTATAACAAAATACCACAGAAAAGGCTTATAAACAGCAGAAATATAGTGATCACAGTCTAGGGGCTGCAACACTGAGATCAGGGTGCTAACATACACTGGTGAGAACCTTCTCCTGGGTTACAGATTTTTCCTTTTATCACCACTTTGGGGAAGGGGTGAGGGAGGCCTGTGGGATTTTTTTTTTAATAAATTTATTTATTTATTTATTTATTTGTGGCTGCGTTGGGTCTTCGTTGCTGTGCACAGGCTTTCTCTAGTTGCGGTGAGCGGGGGCTACACTTCATTGCGGTGCGCAGGCTTCTCATTGCAGTGGCTCCTCTTGTTGCAGAGCACGGGCTCTAGGTGTGCGGGCTTCAGTAGTTGTGGCATGCAGCCTCAGTAGTTGTGATGCACGGGTTTAGCTGCTTTGCTGCATATGGGATCTTCCCAGACCAGGGCTGGAACCCGTGTCCCCTGCATTGGCAGGCAGATTCTTAACCACTGCGCCACCAGGGAAGTCCCTGTGGGATCTTTTCTAAGAGCATTAATCCCACTCATTAGATCTCAGTCGTTATGACCTAATCACCTACCAAAAGCCCCACCTCCTAATACTATCACCTTGGGGGGCGAGTAGGATTTCAACATATGAATTTGGGGGAGACACATTCAGACCATAGCAATGTTGTTTTGATCACATGTATACTAATCGTAATTGTAAACTAGTTCAGAAAAAGTTTTACTGTTAGAACGTCATGGTCGGGACTTCCCTGGTGGCACAGTGGTTGGGAATCCGTCTGCCAATGCAGGGGACACGGGTTCGAGCCCTGGTCCAGGAGGATCCCACATGCTGCGGAGCAACTAGGCCCGTGCGCCACAACTACTGAGCCTGCGCTCTAGAGCCCGTGAGCCACAACTACTGGGCCCACGTGCCACGGTTGCTGGGGCCCGTGTGCCTAGAGCCCGTGCTCCGCAACAAAAGAGGCCACTGCAGGGAGAAGCCCACGCACCACAATGAAGAGTAGCCCCCCGCTCGCCGCAACTAGAGAAAGCCCGCATGCAGCAACAAAGACCCAACGCAGCCAAAAATAAATAAAAATTTCATAAAATACTATAAAAAATTAAAAAAAAAAAAAAGAACGTCATGGTCAGAAGAATTTGCCTTAAATCCAAGTTTATCTATACGGATATACCTTTGTTGTAGGGAACAATGATATGGGTGATCAAAAAGGACTTGAAAGAATAACATTAAGATACATTTCAGGAGAGATTGAATGGCATGGAAGAACAGATTAAAGAAAAGGAAATGAAGAAAAACTTCAGACTGTTAAAGAAGAATTTGTTTATGTGTATTTCAAATGCATGATGGTGGTGAAGATTCAAATTTATATATACATTTAAAAGTAGTATTAAGGGGACTTCTCTGGTGGTCCAGTGGTTTAGAATCTGCCTTCCAATGCAGGGGACGTGGGTTTGATCCCTGGTCGGGGAACTAAGATCCCACATGCTGCACCCACGCCACAACTAGAGAGCCTGTGTGCTGCAACTACGGAGCCCATAGTTGCAGCTAGAGAGAAGCTCAAGCACCGCAACGAAAGATCCCACATGCCGTGATGAAGATCCCACGTGCTGCAACTAAGACCTGATGCAGCCAAATAAATAAGTATTTTTAAAAGGGTTAAAGTGGTAAATAAAATAAATAAATAAATAAAAAGAGTATTGAAATGGAGCAGGACCCTGTGGTCCTTCCCTCCCATATCCTCAGCCTGCCTTTTGTCTGTGGAAAACTTTAGACAAAGAATAAGTTTAATCAGAGAGGTGAGAAAATGCAGAAACAAAGGAAAATAGTCCAACAAGACTAAATAATAATAGTTTAGTCATTAAGCAAAGTCAAGGAACTTTAGTTCCTCTTCGAGGGCTATAGATAATATTCTGAGCCTTATCCTGCGAGCTGTCTTATAGATACTGAAACCTCCACCAGATGGAAGAAGTTAATTACATGATGACCAGACTGTAGCCATGACATAAGCTGCCACAGTTCCAAGAACTGGCCTCAAGAAATGGGAACAAACCGACTCGGGGAACTGAAGGTTAACTGTATCTAAAACCATCAATATGGTGCTGGTCAGACCACCAATGACCAATTTCAAGATGACTGTCAGAGCTGACTGTGCTCTTTCTGCATGTAGCCCTCTCCCTCTGCCTATAAAAGCTCTTGCCCCATGACTGTTGGGGGGAGGGGGGAGCTGGCCTTTGGACAGGTTGCCCACATCCAAAATAAAGCAAGCTTTCCTTTCCACCAACCTTGCCTCTTTATTGGCTTTTAAGCAGCGAGCAGCCGGACCCGACTTTCAGTTACAGTATAACAGTTATTTTGAAGGGTCAGCATTTACAAAATTCCAGAGAGTGCATTCTTTGTGACTACTTAACGTGATGGAAACCTTTAGAAGTGCAACTTAATGTACAAGTAACTATGGAGTTGTCTCCAAAAATATTATGATGCATGAGATCAAAGAAATTGAAGGGCTCCAACACGAGGAGAATATAAGTGAAAACTGCCTTGCTTCGTAGCTTACCTTTAGAGCAAATGCTTTGGTTGCTTCTCCATTTCTTACATTCTTTGCTGTTAGCAGATTCTCTGTTTTAGAATCAGCATCTCCATTCTTCTTTGAGAATTTGTCATAAGAAATTGCTAGGGAATTTTGTCAAACGCATTTTCAGCACTTGTTGGTAAATGTAACTCTCTGCTTTCCTTTATTAATATGATGAAGTTTATCAATTTTCCTCATTTAGACCTATCCTTGTGTTCTTGAAATAAATACACATGGCCGTCTTTGTTAAATGGTACAAGTAATTTTATTAATCAAGGTGGTCTTCAGTTTTTGTAGGAGAATGCCCTTCTTCACAGGAGAGGCAGGTTCAAGCATTTAGGCATGCAATTCGTAAAGTCTGCCACTGATTCTCAAGTGATTCGGCAAACCATAATAATAGCAATAATAATAATAATAGCAACAAATGATGTGAACATGTACCAAAGTTACAACAAAATGTTAATTTGTTGATATTAAGGAGGGTAGATGGGTGTTCATTGTGTTTTAACATTTTACACACTTGGAAATTGAGATTAAATATTTTTAAAAGGTAAGATTTTATTTGCTCACTATGTTAGGAACTTTACAATGTAGGTTTTTGAGTTAGACTATGCCCCAGTTTCATCATGAAGATTTTTATGGGTGCTGGGGCTGAGGTAACATTACATTTGGAAAAAGGTGCCTTTGGAAAACTTCTAGAGCGCAAAGCAATAGGCGCTCGGGTTCTTTAGGTGGAGGTGTGAATACATTTCTCATATCTTCTAGCGTGATTTATATGTCTGCTGCAACTTTCTGTTGCTTCTTGAATCCATTTTGGTAACTTTTCAAGGAAACCATCCCTTTAACCTAAATTATCAGGTATTTTGATATGAAGTTGTACATTACCTTTTTTTATAATTCTTTTTACCTGACTATATTTCTTGTATTGTTCACCAAATACTTTTTTTTTTATTGTTTTGACAGAGTTGATCTATTTGTCACCATTTACAAGAGCAAGCTTTTAGTTTTACCCATCAGGCGTGGTATTGTACTTGATTTTGAATTTAATCTAGGCTTTTAAATTTCCTCCTTTATTTCCATTGATTTTATTTATTCTAGTTTCTTAGGCTGAATGCATATTTTCAGTCTTGCTAAGTAAGGAAAGCACTTATGCTTTACTCAAAAACTGAAATAGAGATGCCTTAAAAGAAAAAAAAATCTCTTGGTGGGCATGACATCACAAAGTTATGGTAAGTGACCAATTAGGAGAATATATTTTACACACATAGAGGATAAAGAGTTAATATCCTTCATAAACAAAGAACATCAACAAATTAAGGAAAAAGAAAAACAGACAAAGGACATAACAGGGAACTCACATCTGAGGAACTGCAATGATCAATGAATCTAAAAACACATCCCTGACCTCATCTAGTAATGATAAAAAGAGCATCCTACAATGATTTCCAAGCACACCACACAGTTATACGCAAAAAATTGTAGGTTCCTTTACCTGGTATGAAACGCAGCTCTTGAACCACCAAAAAAGTCAAACTCCTTTCAAGATGAAACACCAAGCACAGCTCTTTGTGTTTCTTTTATAGGTGACAGCATCTTGATTGGATAATTGCAATAACACGGATTCTATGGAGAGAATCTATTCTTTTTCACCCATCTGCTTAGCTTTCTCCCAATTCATCCAATGATGTAAGATGCTGGGGGGGCTGAGTATGGTAACTCAGGTAAGGAGAGCCTGGTAACAAACCCTTGTTATATAGTGGTTAAGGATCATGTACTTGTGTGAAACACTAGGAAATCATAGGTTTGTTTTTCCCTGTCTGTTGATGGTGGCAGTTTCATTCGGCTTCACCTGATAATGGTTTGGTCAAGATGAGGGAAATCTCCTTCTCTTCTACCACCCACTTTATACCAGGGTTTCCCAATTGCCCTGAGCTTGAGAATCCCGGGACCCTTGTTGAAAGCACAATTCATCTGGTGCTCCATGGAGGACTCAGCAGCAGAACCAGGTGTGTGGACTTTCCACGGCACCGGGGCTTCTTAATATCAGCAAAGGTTGGGGAAACACTGCTTAAAATCGTTCACTTTATGCTTCTTTATTCACAGCTTCATGAATGTACAAATGAGGTACAAAAAGCAGCACATATTTAAAGTGTACAATTCATTGAATTTTGGCATGTATGAACCCATGAGAGCATCAGCTTAATTAAGATAAAATAAACATACCCATCACCCCGAGTTGGCTTGTGCTTCTTTGCAATTTGTACCTCCCTCCTTCCCACTCGCAGACAACCACCAATCTGCTTTCTGTCATTAGAAATGATTTTTCATTTTATATAAATATAAACATCATCCAGCATGTACTCTTCTCTGTCTGGTTTGCTCCCTCAGAATAATTATTTTGAGGTTCATTCATGTTGTCTTGGGTATCAACAGATTGTTTTCACGTTGAGTAGTAGTCCACTATATGGATAAATCATAGTTTGTTTATCCATTCCCTCTGTAGATGGGTATTTAAGTTGTTTCCAGTTGAGACTATTAAAAGTAATTCTAGGTAATTAAAGAGGTACAATGAAAGAGAAATGACTTTTCCCTTTTTCTGAAAAATTTCGCTAGGAAAAAGTTGAATATGACAGATGGTAATAAAGAAGAGAAAAGAAACACCCTATGCACGTGGAGAAAAAGACTGTCAGAAAATGCACCATCCTTATGTTTGGGAGGTGGGGACTTGAATATTAGTTTCTCACAGATTTTCAATCTCAAAAGTGTAAGACACTTCAGGGCTTCCCTGGTGGCGCAGTGGTTGAGAATCCGCCTGACAATGCAGGGGACACGGGTTCGTGCCCCGGTCCGGGAGGATCCCGCGTGCCGCGGAGCGGCTGGGCCCGTGAGCCATGGCCGCTGGGCCTGCGCGTCTGGAGCCTGTGCTCCGCTACGGGAGAGGCCACAACAGTGAGAGGCCCACGTACCGCAAACAAAAACAAAAACAAAAAC